>NC_043958.1:23354016-23453054 GCF_902148855.1 Sphaeramia orbicularis | reverse complement strand
CTACCATAATCCATCTCCAAAGCTGTTTCAGAGAATTCAGGAAGAAGACTGTGCGAGGAAAATGGTGGTCCACGACCAAATACTGACTGGGTTTTCTGACCCCCCTGGACACACCCAATACAGTAAAAGTGCACATTTTAGAGTGGCCTTTTATGTGGCCAGCCTAAGTCACACCTGTGCAATAATCCTGCTGTCTGAATCAGCTCTTGATATGCCACACCTGTGAGGTGGATGGATTATCTCAGCAAAGGACAAAGGAGAGTGCTCACTAACACAGATTTAGCCAAAGTTATGAACAATATTTGAGAGAAATAGGCCTTTGTGTTTGTAGAAAAAGTTTTAGATTGTTGAGTTCAGCTCATGAAAAATGGGAACAAAAACAAAAGTGGTGCGTTTATATTTTTGTTCAGTGTATTTACCATACCATACCAACTTGATTTATAAGGCACTTTAAGAACTTTTACAGCTGGCCAAAGTGCCATACACCAAACCATAAAACAAGGGATTAAATAAGTAAATAAAACTAGTGAAACACAGGGTGTTAAGTGGGCTAAGAACAACAAAATACAACCATCATAAAACAAAGACAAATTAAAATCTGTAGAAAAACAGCATAAAGAAACAGACATGTCACTGATTAAAAGCTAATGAGAAAAGTGCGTTTTTAGACATTGATTTAAAGACAGGTACAGACTGAGCCTGTCTAACAACTAAGGGCAACTGGTTCCACACTTTGGGGGCTATAACAGAAAAGGCCACGATCCCCACCAAGCTTCTTTTTAGTTTTGGAACCACAAGCTGCAGCTGATCTGCTGACCTGAGAGCACGAGGGGGGGGGTGTAGGGTGGAGGTGGATCAGGTCAGACAGGTAGGAGGGGGCAAAGCCATTCAAACATTTAAAAACAAATAAAAGAATTTAAAATCAACTCTACAGACGCACTGGCAACCAATGGAGTGAAACTAAAACCTGTGAAATATGTTGTTTAAAAGCTGAGCTGCAGCATTTGGACCAGCTGCAGTCGGGAAAGTGCATTTCACTCAGCCCGGTGTAGGCAGTCAGTTTTAACCCCCCCCTCCCATTCTTACCCCGGGTAAAAATTAACTAGTTGGTTCTTACCCCCGGGGTAAAAACCAACTAGTTGTTCTAACCCCTTTGGTTGGGTTCTCTACCCCCGGAGGTAAAAATCAACTAGTTGGTTCTTACCCCTCCCTCTAGAAACTGCCACTTAAATGAAAATATATTAAAGCAGTCTAAAAGTCTATTGTTTGGATTTTGTGAGGAAAATATAGATTGTTTACCGGGTTGGATGTTATAAAGCAATGTTTTAGGGAAATTTTACATATGCCTTCCTAGATATGTTTTGAAATAGTTAGCAATGTATTGCATCCCTATATTTATTGCACCTTGGTTTATTGCTTTATTATGCTATATTGATTTACATTCACATTGAAGGTCAGGTCAATCAACACCATTTTCACTACACAAAATTCGAGGTGGACTAGGTGCATGTTTCCTGCAATTTTGAAATTTCTAGCTTAAATACGTGATGAGTTATATTCCAATGCAAGGAATTAAGAACATATTCTCGATTTTAAGACATTTTCCCAGAAATGACCTTGAAATTCAACAGTCAACATTATATTGATACAATGTACAGGCTTTAAGCCACCTATTTGGTGCAAATTTGATGAACCTAGCTTAAAAATATTGAGCGGTTTAAGAGCCCAAAATTGTGAAAAAATAGGTGTGTGGGGAAAAATTTTAATATGCGCATACTTGATGAGCTGCAAGCGGAATAACGAACTCAGCCTTTGTTTTTAGTTAAGTAACTCATATTCTAAATTGAAATGGATCGGTCAAATACTTTCTAAGTTATCGCTCGGACAAAATATCTACTGACAGACGAACAGACACGCAGGCTCGTAGCGTAATGCTAAGTGTTTTAACTCACAACAGTTTAAATTCTAATAAGAATCCCTGAGCTTACCTCTTTGTCATCAAACATCAGGATGCCATTGGCCACGTGGTAGGGCTTGGCGGTGTGGCGGAAGTTGGCTTTGGCATTGGCACGTTGTTGGGGTGGTAGGTCGTAGATGGCGTCAGGATATCGCCGATCAGTAGCCGAGAAGAAGTTAAGAAGCTGAGTATACAGATCGTCGTCCATGATGGAATGAGTGAAGATCATCCAATTTACCTATATATAGGTAAAATTGGATAATCTTATATATATATATATATATATATATACTGTCCGGTGAATCCCGATGAATACGTAAAGGTGTTGTTGATCGGATAGCACCTTACTCGAATGAGACTCGATCAAGAAATTTCATTTGTTTTGAAGAATCTGTGTACTCCATGTATCACTGGATTTGAGCTATATGTGTTGTTGTGAAGTGAGCAAAATTTTTTATTCGCATTCGCATAATTTTAATTTTGGTAAATTTTTTATGTGTTCACATTTTGCACAAACTATTATGTAAACAAAGCCAACTCATTTCCATTACATCAAATTAAAGTTCAAATAAAATATTTCACAAAAAGCCACGTCATTTCGCATTCTTTTTTTTTACTTATTAAAATCAAAGAGAGTCATATTTCATATAGAGCGCTTGCAATGAAAAAATGAAATATATCCTTGTTTTCTTGTTGTATATTTAAAGTGGTTGTATGTTGGGGGGGGTAAAAACCAACTAGTTGGTTTTTACCCCGGGGTAAAAATCAACTGGGGGGTAAAAATCAGCTGTTACACCGGCATAAAGTGCATTACAATAGTCAAGTCTAGTAGTTACAAAAGCATGGATCACAGTTTCAAACAGATCCCTGGGCAGAACAGATTTTACTTTTGCAAACTGTCTTAAGTGGAAAAAAAACTGGACTAGACCACACCACTAACTTGTTGGTCGAGTTTAAGATTGGGGTCCATTTTAACACCCAAATTTAACCAAATGTGATAAGGAACCCAGGTCAACAAGAGCTGTGTGATTTGAAACACTGGGGCCAAAAACCATCACTTCTGATTTGTCCTGGTTTAGATTCAGAAAATTCAATGACATCCAAGATTTAATATCATCAATACAATCCAAGAGGGGTTTTATAGCTTGCGGGTCATCCTTCTTAAAAGGTAAATAGATTTGACTGTCGCATTTATTTTTGTTCTTCTCCGATTCTCTTCTGTTGTAACCAACATGATTTTAATTCAGCAGGATCAAAAACCCCTTTTTAAACCCCGTGCCCAAAGTAACAAAGGAAAAAAAACAGAGTGGACCGGCAAACTAAACATAAGGACAGGCCAACCCTACACACTGCTACCCTATCAAATAAAGCAAACCTCAAAATAAGCCCTAACGAAAGAAAAAGCGAAAACAGGACGTCCGGATCCACCTGGTCAAACAAAAGGATAAGCTAACAAAAGGGCTAACAAAAATCCCGCTGGCGTGGAGCACCTTGCGTGGAGGGAGGTGGAGAGAGCAGGTGGCGAGAGAGACCGAGAGCCCAGCGCTGGTCCAATTTATAAGCTTAGCCGCGGGAAAACCAATTGGCCATCTATTAAAGAAACACACTAAATACTAGGGATGCTCCGATACCAGTATCGGGTATCGGCTCCGATACTCGTATGTGTACTCTGTAAAAGTAATCCGATACAAATGCACCGATACCCCTTACGGCTGAGTGTGTGTGACATTCACAGTTCAGTGAATAATGTGTGTGGAGTGTGAAGAGTGGGAGATTTTTCGAAATAAGCACCAGTGATAAAAGTAACGCTGACTGCAAGTAACTTTAAAGACACAGACAGATACGGACGTAGCGTTCTGTCGTCCTCTGTTACATTCCATCCGTTTCCAGGTGCTGGTGGAGACAGAGAATACCACCAGGTTGTACGGAGCGGTGCGGGACCGCCGCCAGCGGAAGTGAAAACGAAACTTATCGCTCATTTCTCTTTTCTCTTCCTGCTGAAGCTAACCTGTTAAACCTTACCAGCAAAAACGCTGCAATATTAGTATCACTTTAGTGTTGCCTCTGTCGTCTCCATGTTTGTTATTACTGACTTTCTTCTTCTTCTTCTCACAAAACTTTCCTCTTCTTCATGTATTTGTCCAGTATGGTTAATTCAGAGTGGCGCCCCCTGGTGGATTAATTGAGAAACGCTCATTCCAACACATTAAATGTCAGTAGCAGCACTTTGTTTCCAGTCAGACTAATGACAACGACAATAAAGAAACATTTACAAAAGGAACTAAGAACTGGAATGGGATTATTAAGTACTCGTATCTGTACTCGGTATCGGCAAGTACTCAAATGTACAGGGTGGGGAAGCAAAATTTACAATATTTTGAGGCAGGGATTGAAAGACAGTGTATGACCAATTAGTTTATTGAAGTCATGAGAATTTATTTGCCACAAGAAAATTGACATAATAGAAAATGTTTTTCTTCTATGTGTCCTCCCTTCTTTCTCAATAACGCCTTCACACGCTTCCTGAAACTTGCGCAAGTGTTCCTCAAATATTCGGGTGACAACTTCTCCCATTCTTTTTTAATAGTATCTTCCAGACTTTCTTGTAATAGTTTTGCTCATAGTCATTCTCTTCTTTCCATTATAAACAGTCTTTAATGGACACTCCAACTATTTTTGAAATCTCCTTGGTGTGACGAGTGCATTCGGCAAATCACACACTCTTTGATGTTTGCTTTCCTGATTACTCATATGGGCAAAAGTTTCTGAAAAGGTATGGATAATAGTGTTAGGTATGATTATGACATCAGTATATGTTTGGTTTCAAAACAATTTACGTAGTGCCTGCCGAGAAAAAACAACTAAATGTTCATTGTAAATTTTGCTTCCCCACCCTGTATTTTTCATGGAGTTACAAAAAATGTCCACTCAACTGGACACCATGCATTTAATTTTTGAAGCAAAAGAAACATGTATTTAAAACTCATCATCAGAAAGTGATATACTGTGTGAAAACTATGAAATAAAAACATTGTAATGCCCCTAATCTGATGTTTTCTCACATTTTATCTACTCAAATACTAGTTATTACTCATTTCATGGAGCTAATATCCTCTGAGACCCAGGAAATTGACAATTTTAGCTTTTTTTACACTAAAAAATTGTCTTGATTGGAAACTGCATAATGCAACAGTTTTTTCAGATCCATTTTTAAAATATTTTTATTTATTGATTGCTTTTTTTTTTAATGGAATGTCTTTTGCATTGGACAGCATTTTAAAACAACTTAAATGTCATTGTAAATTTGCTTACCCACCCTGTAAGTACTTGTACTCGGTCTGGAAAAAAGTGGTATCGGTGCATCCCTACTAAATACGTAATATTTTCCCAAAAAATGTTATCAAGGCAAAAAAAAAAAAAAAAAATTACAGCAATAATCACCCAAAAGTGTCAAGTAAGAATTATGACAAAAAACCCACAAATGACACAAGGTGCATCAGAACATAACACTCACACTCCACATATCACATGGTAAGTTATGGGGGGGGGGGTGTTTATGTCTGTAAAACCAGGATAAACATTTCTCTTGTTAACAGAATATATTGCATTTCCTTTTTTTTTTTTTTTTTTTTTAAAGTAAGTTTCTCCATTTCAAACAGACATGCAATTTCCAAAATGGCTGCAAAGATGCAGATTGAGGTACTCGGTGAAACTTATACCGTTTGAAGCTGTTCAATTAAAAGAAAAAAAAAAAACAAAACAGCTGGCTGCACGAAGCGTACTTGGATTCACCCGTGCGTGGAATGTTTCAAGCGGACTTCAATACGACGCTACAACAGCTCCGACACCCCTTCTCCTGAATGAAAGTTGTTGTGTGGAGGACAGCCGTAGGCATTAGCCACTCAGGCGCGGGTAAACACCTGTCTAAAATTGGCTGGAATAGGTGCGATACGGGGCACGGGATCATTACAGAGGCGTGAGATTGCCACGAAACACTATCCGCGCTCATACTGCCAATTTCATTAGACTTAGATGCGCTTTCTTCATGTTACTTTGACAGCACCCCACTCCCCAAATACATCATCTTATTTATTTTGTCTCTCCTGTGGAACTGGACAGGCTTCCTCTGGAGAACGCTTACAACAGAAGCACATTGGACACGCCGCTTTGTCAGATTCGATACGTGCATACAAATGCGTATACAGGCCCGAACATCATATAGCTACTTTAGCTACATCCATAAACCCACACTAATCGCAAAGCTGTGCTGCCAATGAAAAACTAAAATAATTGGTCTTTTGGGAGTCCCATTTTTGTCTGTGTCAGTAGAAAAAGCTGGGTGATAAAAGACACAGATGAAGTTAGAAGTTAGAATAACATTGGCGTCTGACCCTAAAGGGAAAAAAAAAAACAAAAAAAAAAAACATTGATGGCAACTGAATGACTCCTCTCTGAATTATCGGAGAAAGCAACAAAACAAAACATGACATGTGCACGCTATAATACGGACAAATAAAGCTCATGCTGTGTCTGCATCGCATACCCCCTATGGTTTACGTAATTAGAAAAGCACAGATTCTGCTTTCGAAAGTTACTCACTAATCATGTACAGTGTAAAGCTTTTTTTTTTTTTTTTTATTTATTTTTTTATTATTATTATTAGTCGTCTTTGAAGAGCGGGAGCATCTCAGAAAAACACCAATTAACAGTGTTATTATTTTATTTATCTCTTTAAGGCTGGGGTGTCAAACATGTGGCCCGTGGGGCCAAATGCGGCCCGCCAAAGGGTCCAGTTCGGCCACTGGGATGTTTTTGCCAAGTGCAAAAATTTCACAGTCTGGAATTGAAATAAGAAAAAAAAAAAAAAAAGAGCTGAATTAAGGAAAAAATCTTCAATTAAGAAAAAGAAAAAAAAAAATCTTCAATTTGGTAAAAAATCTTCAATTAAGTAAAAAAAAATCTTAAATTAAGCCAAAAAAAAAAAAAAACCTCAGTTAAGTATAAAAAAATCTTCAATTAAGCAACAACAAAAAAAAAACTTCAATTAAGTAAAAAAAAATCTTCAATTAAGCCAAAAAAATTCTTTAATTAAGTAAAAAAAAAAAAATTGTCAATTAAGTAAAAAAAAAATTTCACTTAAGCCAAAATAAAACTTCAATTAAGTAAAAAAAAATCTTGAATTAAGCCAAAAAAATCTAAAATTTAGTAAAACAAAAAAACAAACAAACAAAAAAATCTTCAATTATGTAAAAAATCTTGAATTAACAACTTTTTTTTTCTTTGTTTTAGTGCAAAAAATAACATTAAATTAAGAAAATATTTACAATTCCAAACTATCCGGTAACACTGAAATGTGAATAACCAGAACAAATATGAACAACCTGAAATGTCTAAAGAAAATTAGGCACAATTTTAACAGTTTTTTTTTCCTGTTCCTCAGTGTTTAGTGTCTTTGTAGATCTGATCCATAATGCACATGGACAAATGATAAGTTGAGGAATAATATTGTTAAAATTGCACTAAATTTTCTTATGTTTTTTAATTTAAATTTCAGTTTTTTCTTTTTTTTTTCTTTTTTTTTTTTTTTAAATAGTTTATAAAAGTAAGTATTTTCATAATTTAATGTGGTTTGTTGCACCCTTTAGTATCGGTGAATACTGCAGCTCTTTCTGTCAAAAAAAAAAAAAAAACAACTTTTTTTCAGGGGGATTTAGAGGCAACTTTTTCAAATTTAGGGCACTTGGTTGCTTGGAGAGTTTCGATTGAGAAAAGAACACGTTTGATTCGATCTGCATGTTCGTATTCAAGTGATCATCTCCAAATATTGGGACCGCTGGGACGTTTTTGTCAAGTGCAAAAATTCCATGGTCTTGAATTGAAATAAGCACCAAAAAAAAAAAAAAAAAAAGTCAGCTGAATTAGGGAAAAAAATCTTCAATTAAGCAAAAAAAAAAAAAAAAAAAAACTTCAATTAAGTAAAAAAAATCTTCAATTAAGCAAAAAAAATCTTTAATCAAGTAAAAACAAATCTTCAATTAAGCCAAAACAAATCTTCAATTAAGTAAAAAAAAAATCTTCAATTAAGCCCAAAAAAAATTCTTCAATTAAGTTAAAAAAAAAAAAAATGTCAATTTAGTAAAAAAAAAAAAATCTTCACTTAAGCCAAAATAAAACTTCAATTAAGTAAAAAAAAATCTTGAATTAAGCCAAAAAAAATCTAAAATTTAGCAAAAAATCTTGAATTAAGCCCAAAAAAAACCAAACAAAAAAAATCTTCAATTATGTAAAAAATCTTGAATTAACAACTTTTTTTTTTTCTTTGTTTTAGTGCAAAAAATAACATTAAATTATGAAAATATTTACAATTCCAAACTATCCGGTAACACTGAAATGTGAATAACCAGAACAAATATGAACAACCTGAAATGTCTAAAGAAAATTCAGCACAATTTTAACAGTTTTTTTTTTCCTGTTCCTCAGTGTTTAGCGTCTTGTAGATCTGATCCATAATGCACATGGACAAATGATAAGTTGAGGAATAATATTGTTAAAATTGCACTAAATTTTCTTATGTTTTTTAATTTAAATTTCAGTTTTTTCTTTTTTCTTTTTTTTTTTTAATAGTTTATAAAAGTAAGTATTTTCATAATTTAATGTGGTTTGTTGCACCCTTTAGTATCGGTGAATACTGCAGCTCTTTCTGTCAAAAAAAAAAAAAAAACACTTTTTTTCAGGGGGATTTTAGAGGCAACTTTTTCAAATTTAGGGCACTTGGTTGCTTGAGAGTTTCGATGAGAAAAGAAACACGTTTGATTCGATCTGCATGTTCGTATTCAAGTGATCATCTCCAATATTGGGACCAGCTGGGACGTTTTTGTCAAGTGCAAAAATTCCATGGTCTTGAATTGAAATAAGCACCAAAAAAAAAAAAAAAAAGTCAGCTGAATTAGGGAAAAAATCTTCAATTAAGCAAAAAAAAAAAAAAAAACTTCAATTAAGTAAAAAAAATCTTCAATTAAACAAAAAAAATCTTTAATCAAGTAAAAAAAAATCTTCAATTAAGCCAAAACAAATCTTCAATTAAGTTAAAAAAAAAATCTTCAATTAAGCCCAAAAAAAATTCTTCAATTAAGTAAAAAAAAAAAAAAAATGTCAATTTAGTAAAAAAAAAAATCTTCACTTAAGCCAAAATAAAACTTCAATTAAGTAAAAAAAAATCTTGAATTAAGCCCAAAAAAAACCAAACAAAAAAAATCTTCAATTATGTAAAAAATCTTGAATTAACAACTTTTTTTTTTCTTTGTTTTAGTGCAAAAAATAACATTAAATTATGAAAATATTTACAATTCCAAACTATCCGGTAACACTGAAATGTGAATAACCAGAACAAATATGAACAACCTGAAATGTCTAAAGAAAATTCAGCACAATTTTAACAGTTTTTTTTTCCTGTTCCTCAGTGTTTAGCGTCTTTGTAGATCTGATCCATAATGCACATGGACAAATGATAAGTTGAGGAATAATATTGTTAAAATTGCACTAAATTTTCTTATGTTTTTTAATTTAAATTTCAGTTTTTTCTTTTTTCTTTTTTTTTTTTAATAGTTTATAAAAGTAAGTATTTTCATAATTTAATGTGGTTTGTTGCACCCTTTAGTATCGGTGAATACTGCAGCTCTTTCTGTCAAAAAAAAAAACAAAAAAACTTTTTTTCAGGGGGATTGTTAGAGGCAACTTTTTCAAATTTAGGGCACTTGGTTGCTTGGAGAGTTTCGATGAGAAAAGAACACGTTGATTCGATCTGCATGTTCGTATTCAAGTGATCATCTCCAAATATTGTCGCTCGGCGTTACCCAGAGACCACTCCCGAGTCGGAGTACTTACAGTGGAGTCGGCCCTATTTGCATCTGGATCAAGGGTGCATTGTGTACTCTCTCTTGCACCGTGTAGCCTCGTACTCGCGATGCGACTGATCGAGGAGAGACGACAGAAGGAAACATCAGAACGCTGTGCGAATGTCTGAGATGGAACGTGAAAGGAGCCACCTACTAAAGACGAAAGCATTTCTTCTATGATTTATTTTATTTTATTTTTTTCTAGAAGTTCCGCAAGATGAGATGATTACAGCGCAGGGACTGAAGGAGAAAATGCACAGAGGCTCGGATACAAAATGAAACCAGACAGACGGTATAGTGCTGCTGCTGAACCAGAGCTCATTACAGAAGGCCGCGCTCTTTTCTCTCTCTCTCTTTTTTTTTTTTTTTTTTTTTCCCTATGTGTGTCATTTCCCCTTTTCATCATCACTTCTCCCTGTAGTTTCTGTGCTCTCCATCCCTCCCTGTTTGACTTTTTGTTCCTTCCGTTCTTCAGTTCGTTTCTCATTTGTCTTTGTGAAGGTTAAACAGCAGCAGAGGTACGCTTAAACCAGGATCTACCACTTAAAACCAAATAACTAGGATATGAAAGACACAAAAATACACCAACTTACGATGACGTATTAGGGCCACGTAAGAAAAAAAAAAAAAAAAAGCTTGTCACTACGAGAATAAAGTCGTAATATTTCGACAATAAAGTCATTTTAGAGAGAGAAAAAAGTCGTAGTTTTAAAAAACTCATTATTTAACAAGAATAAAGTCTTAATATTTCGAGAATAAAGTCATAATATAATGAGAATAAAGTCGTAGTTTTAAAAAACTCATTATTTAATGGAATAAAGTTGTAGTATTTCGAGAATAAAGTCATTATATAATAAGAATAAAGTCGTAGTTAAAAAAAAAAACTCATTATTTAACGAAAATGAAGTTGTAATATTTTGAGAATAAAGTCATTATATAATGAGAAAAAAGTCGTAGTTTTAAAAAAAACTCATTTAATGAAAATGAAGTTGTAATATTTTGAGAATAAAGTCATTATATAATGAGAATAAAGTCGTAGTTTAAAAAAAAAAACTCATTTTAAAAAAAATAAAGTTGTAATATTTTGAGATAAAAGTCATATAATGAGAAAAAAGTCGTAGTTTAAAAAAAACTCATTATTTAACGAAAATAAAGTTGTAATATTTTGAGAATAAAGTCATTATATAATGAGAATAAAGTCGTAGTTTTAAAAAAACTCATTTAACGAAAATGAAGTTGTAATATTTTGAGAATAAAGTCATTATATAATGAGAATAAAGTCGTAGTTTAAAAAAAAAAAACTCATTTTTAAAAAAAAATAAAGTTGTAATATTTTGAGATAAAAGTCATATAATGAGAAAAAAGTTGTAGTTTAAAAAAAACTCATTATTTAACGAAAATAAAGTTGTAATATTTTGAGAATAAAGTCATTATATAATGAGAATAAAGTCGCAGTTTTAAAAAACTCATTATATTATAGAATAAAGTTGTAGTATTTCGAGAATAAAGTCATTATATAATAAGAATAAAGTCGTAGTTTAAAAAAACTCATTATTTAACAAAAATAAAGTAATATTTTGAGAATAAAGTCATTATATAATGAGAAAAAAGTCGTAGTTTTAAAAAAACTCATTATTTAATGAAAAGAAAGTAATATTTTGAGAATAAAGTCATTATATAATGAGAAAAAAGTCGTAGTTTTAAAAAACTCATTATTTAATGGAATAAAGTTGTAGTATTTCGAGAATAAAGTCATTATATAATAAGAATAAAGTCGTACTTTAAAAAAACTCATTATTTAACAAAAATAAAGTTGTAATATTTTGAGAATAAAGTCATTATATAATGAGAATAAAGTCGTAGTTTTAAAAAACTCATTTAACGAAAATAAAGTCGTAATATTTTTAGAATAAAGTCATATAATGAGATAAAAAATCGTAGTTTTAAAAAACTCATTATTTAACGAAAATAAAGTCGTAATATTTTGAGAATAAAGTCATAATGAGAAAAAAGTCGTAGTTTTACAAAACTCATTATTTAACGAAAATAAAGTCGTAATATTTTGAGAATAAAGTCATTATATAATGAGAATAAAGTCGTAGTTTTAAAAAAACTCATTATTTAATGAAAAGAAAGTAATATTTTGAGAATAAAGTCATTATATAATGAGAAAAAAGTCGTAGTTTTAAAAAACTCATTATTTAATGGAATAAAGTTGTAGTATTTCGAGAATAAAGTCATTATATAATAAGAATAAAGTCGTACTTTAAAAAACTCATTATTTAACAAAAATAAAGTCGTAATATTTTGAGAATAAAGTCATTATATAATGAGAATAAAGTCGTAGTTTTAAAAAACTCATTTAACGAAAATAAAGTCGTAATATTTTTAGAATAAAGTCATATAATGAGAAAAAAAATCGTAGTTTTAAAAAACTCATTATTTAACGAAAATAAAGTCGTAATATTTTGAGAATAAAGTCATATAATGAGAAAAAAGTCGTAGTTTTAAAAAACTCATTATTTAACGAAAATAAAGTCGTAATATTTTGAGAATAAAGTCATTATATAATGAGAATAAAGTCGTAGTTTAAAAAAAAAAATCATTATTTAATAGAATAAAGTTGTAGTATTTCGAGAATAAAGTCATTATATAATAAGAGTAAAATCGTAATTTAAAAAAAAACTCGTTTAGCAAGAATGAAGTCATAATATTTCGAGAATAAAATCACTATTTAACACGAATAAAATCATACTTTTATGAGATTAACCCTTTCATGCATGAATTATGAGAACCTTAATCAAAATTTTTTCCTATAAATAAACAAATGGGATCATGGCCGAACTGGAGGAATATTTGGCTATAATTAAGCAGTTGTTTGATACGTACGGAAGCGTATTGCATTCACACAAAAAAATAAATTTGGCTCTGTTTTTCTCAATTTACAAGATAATTTTCTTGTTAATTCACAAAAACAGAGTTGAATGTAATTTTTTTCAGAAAACAGTATCTCATTCATTCAGAAAAAAAGCCAAATTTATTTTTTGTGTGAATGATATACGCTTCCGTATCAAACAGCTGCTTAATTATAACAAAATATTCCTCCAGTCCGGCCATGATCCCATTTGTTTATTTTTTTCCCTTGTAATGACTACTTCCGGGTCAGACAACTGAACTATATTGAAAATAGCAAAATCGGATGAAGCGGTTGTTAGCCATTTTTTTCCATGTTTCATTTGAGCACAAAATCGGGAAATGGAAAAATGAACCGTTATCCGTTTTTCATTCTGGTTTTGAAAATGAATTTGATTTTTGGTTTTAAATTGAAAAACTAATGAACGAATGATACACGGATTCAGAGTGTATATTTATGCCGCGTAAAATAGCCCACCTTTAGCGCGATTAGCAGCTAGCGCAATTGGCGGCTAGCGTGATTAGCGGCTAGCGCAATGACACGCTTCTAGCCTGTATCCACTAGACCCAAAGGGCGTTAAATAACACAAATGGCGTGAAATAACACTCGAAAGGATGAAAATGTGCACATATAGCACGCCAAATGCAATAAACTGGCGTCACATACGACACATTTTCATGAGATCAGTCCGTCCTGCTAGCGGTGGCAATTTGTCAACCACGTGCTTATTTCACTTACGAAGCAGGAGCGCTAACACTTAATATCTATATTTTCCGTCCATCTATGAATAATCCAGTTAGCAAAAAACAAAACTTCATTAAGATTTTCCACTAGTACACAGGTGTCAAACATAAGGCCCGGGGGCCAAATCTGGCCCGCCAAAAGTTCCAATCCGGCCTGTAGGATGGATTACACTTAAGATTTTAATTCAGGTTCCATATACAGAACAACTGATCTTAATTGGGTCAGACCACTAAAATATTATCATAATAACCTATAAATGATGAAAATTGTAGTGTAAAAAAGTATAATTACATGACATAATTACATGAAAATGTTGATATTAACAAACCATCTTACAAAACATATGAATAACCTGAAATGTCTTAAGAGAAGTACATGCAATTTTACCAATATTTTGCCTGTTATTAAATGTTTTGTGTATTTGTAATTGTAATGTAAGCTGTAATGTACATGTGTAAATGATAAACTGATAAACTGAGGCAGAATATTGTTCAAATTGCACTTGCACTTCACAAAATCGGGAAATGGAAAAATGAACCGTTATCACTTTTTTCATTCTGGTTTTGAAAATGAAAAACAAAAAAAACGAGTCGTTTTTTTTTTTTTTTTTTTTTTTCATTTTTGGTTTTAAATTGAAAAACGAATGAACGAACGATACACGGATTACTCTGAGAGCTTATAATGCATACAGAAAACATGACAATTAAAAGCGGTGTGTTATCTGTACTCAATTCATGATACCACGTTGTGTTGAATGTTTTTTTTTTTTTAATTGGTGAATCAAATGAATCGATTCGCAACCGATGAATGAACTAAAAGAATCGAGTTAGCTAAAAGAATCGGACCTCCCAGCACTAACTTCCAAGCAATGCAATGAAGTAAAACAAGCTTACTGGAAATACACGGAAACTGTGATGCCCTTTCCTAGTTTAACAAGATATGAAATGAAGTGTAGTACTGTGGAAGGTCCTCGTTGTAAACACAAGCATTATTTTCTGGTTTGATAGGTGCTGTGTGGACATAAAAAGACAAGTGAGCTGCGCACAGACTTTCACTGTGACCTGTGTATTAGGTAGACACAAAGCAGGAAACAATGCAGAGGCTGCAAGCTCCCTCACAGGGCGAAGGGTCGATGCAAAGACGGCAGCAACTAAGTGCGACAGAATGCAGCAGGTTATTTTTCATCAACTGAGTCAACGGAAAAATATCTGTTTTTGTGGTTCCTAGCGGTATTAATTGGGGCCGGATACTGAGATATTTTCCACTCAAAGCGACTTCAGAACATTTACCTTAGTGTGGTTGACTGCAAAAATCCAAATCTTACCAAGAGTATTTTTCTCATTTCGAGTCAAAACATCTCATCACACTTAAAATAACACATAATCGTTTAAACGGTAACTTTTCAGTGCAATATAAGAACTTATTTTTGGACAACAGATCTTGAAAATCTAACTTCAAGAAATCTTACCAAGATAATTTTCACTTGTTCCATTGGCAGATTTTTTTTTTGTTTGTTTTGCTTAATTCAAGCAAAAAAAAAAAAAAAAATCAGCCAATGGAACAAGTGAAAATTATCTTGGTAAGATTTTTTTTTTTTTTTTTTTTTTTTCAACTTTTGAGTTTTTTCTGTCACAGGTTACATGTATACAACACACCTTTGTACAGGGTGACACAAAAAAACGGGAACTTTTTAACAATCCAACAAAACCAAGAGTGATGGAAGAAAAATATTTTATTCATAGTAATTGGAACCTTAAAACATGCCATTTAAGAAACAATGATGGAATTTTCGTTTTTTAAAAATTACTTCCTGTAGATGGCGTCCTCCTGTACGAATGCATTCTTGAAATCTGCTGTTGAGATTCCTCATGGACCGCTGCAACATCTCAACTGGGATACTGTGAATTTCATCCTGAATTCTCTGTTTGAACTCATCCAGAGTTCTTGGTCGAGTCGTGTACACTTTACTCTTGAGATAGCCCCACAAGAAAAAATCACAAACGGACAAATCTGGCAACCTAGGGGGCCAGGGAACGTTACCGAATCTCGAGATCACACGGTTACCGAACAATTCTCGCACAGCCGCCACTTGCGCAAGTTTCAGGAAGCGTGTGAAGGCAGTTATTGAGAAAGAAGGAGGACACATAGAATAAAAACATTTTCTATTTTGTCAATTTTCTTGTGGCAAATAAATTCTCATGACTTTCAATAAACTAATTGGTCATACACTGTCTTTCAATCCCTGCCTCAAAATATTGTAAATTTTGCTTCCCCACCCTGTAGATACTTTCGTTCGCTGGTGGAGTTTTTGGGTCTTTATGGGTTAAGATGACAGAAAGGTAACAGTAATTCACATAATTAGTTGTTACAACCTGTGAGAAGACATCCAGTCTTGAAACAGATGGAGTACAACAGCAGAAGGCCATTCCTGTCAACTGCAAACACAAATGTGAGGCTACATTTCACTAAAATTGAACCAGAGATAATTGGAAAAAAAAAAAAAACATGGCCTGATCTGATTAATCTCGATTTTTGTTGACACGTGAATGGTAGGGTTAGAATTTGGTGTAGACATGAAAACATGAGTCGACAGTTCAGGCTGTCGGTGCTGGTTTAATGGTGTGAGGGATATTATCTCAGGTCCCTTAGTACCAAATAAGCATCCTTTAAACTCCACACTCTGACTATTGTCCCTGACCATGTGTATCCCCTTATCCACAGAGTAACAACCTTCTGATAGCTTCTTTCAGCGGGATAATGTCACATGTCCCATGTTGCAATGCCCACATCATCTCAAATTTGTTTCTTAAACATGAAAGTGAGTTCACTGTACACAAATGGGTCACCAGATCGCAGTCCAGTCAAGAAATTTTAGGACATGGTGGAATCATGGATATGCAGTTGACAAATCTGTAGCAAGTATGTGATGCTGTTATGTCAATATGAATGAAAACGTCCAAAAATGTGTTGAATCTGTGCCGTGAAGAACTAGCATGAGCACAGTGTACCTAATAAAGTGGCCAGTGAGTGCAGGTACCATGCGAAATTTTACAACCCTAAAATCAGTACCTGTTTTACAGAATTTGGAGATGTCTAATAACATAATATATACTAAACATTGGACATTGAATAGACCTGCAGATCGTGTCTATATTGGGTTGGTCAGTCCTTGACCAATTATGGACATCTATGAACTAGGTCCAAAATTTGGACGTCCAAACATGAGCAAACTTGGATGTCGTACTGACAACAGTACAACATCATCAATACGACATCAATACGACATACAAGTTTGCTCATGTTTGGACATCCAAATTTTGGACCTAGTTCATAGATGTCCATAATTGGTCAAGGACTGACCAATCCAATATAGACACGATCTGGACATCTATCCGATGTCCAATGTTTAGTAGGTATTATGTTATTAGACATCTCCAAATTCTGCAAAACAGGTACTGATTTTAGGGTTGCAAAGTTTTGCATGGAACCTGCACTCACTGGCCACTTTATTAGGTACACTGTGCTCATGCTAGTTCTTCACACAATAACATAATACCTACTAAACATTGGACATCAGATACACGTGCAGATCGTGTCTATATTGGGTTGGTCAGTCCTTGACCAATTATGGACATCTATGAACTAAGTCCAAAATTTGGACGTCCAAACATGAGCAAACTTGGATGTCGTATTGACGTTCAATATTTGACTTTTGAACCGGGTAAATTTTTGGACGCCAATTTGACGTCGATGACAGGTGCAGGAAATTGACATGATTAATAAATGTGGTCCATATAACACTTAACTCTTTCCCCACCAGAGCATTTTCCAGTGAGTTGGTGGCCAGCGCCAGCCTTTTTTGGTCATTTTCACTAATCTTTGAAGGCTCACTGAAAGTGTTGTGTTGGGAATATGTGAACACTGAATACATCAGAAGAAAGAACAGAACTTCAACTTTTAAACACAAAAAACAATTTTATTCTATCTTCATTCGTTCATGAGATATAAACATTTAAATATTGGTAATTTTCAGGAAAAAAACTGAATTTTGAGCAAAAAAATGAGAAAATTGCGTTTTTTTCATTGATTTTCAAGATAAAACTGACTTGCTATTTACATTTTTGACTCTTTCTTATTTACAAACACTAACACTGTATTCAAAATCACAAAGTAAAATAATAATGACAACAATAATAATAACAAACAGCTCTAAGATATCCCATCATTCCACAAAATGTTGGGGAATCCACACCAAACTTTAGACCAAACACCTTCTAAAGCACCAGGGGCTCATTTCTGCACTATTTCGTTAAATCGTTAAGCCCAGCACAACTATCCCATTTCTGGGCTCGCTCTTTGTTCGTTAACAACTAATGCAACGCAAAATGCGTTCGTACGTTAGTTCGTTAACCCCAATGCAACGCAAACTGCGCTATCCCGTTTCTGGGCTAGTTGGTTAATTAGACTATATTCTTCAATTTCAAAACATAAAAATAAAAATTGGAATATTAAATCCAATTGTCTTTTTGTTTGTCAAGTAAATACAAAGGAAGATTTTTGAGTAATTTTTAAAATTTCGCCAATGGAGCTTGGCTGGCAGCTGAACCTAAAGCCATTTGGTCTACAGCTTAAGCAAGTCAGTACGTTGAAAAGTCAGTTAAATGAAAAAAAAAAAGTACCGAACAAAGACAAACTACATCCGTACATCATACTGTGGAGACCCAGGCAATCCGCCTCCGCTTGGTAACATCCGAAACACAACTCCCTTGGTTCTTTTTCCAAGCAGGAAAACTATAAAAACAAAGTCTACTGTCTCTTTTTTACCTCGTCAATCACGTGAACGGACATTACATCCGATTACACAACACGTAGTTCCCATACAAAGGTGTGATGCATTTGTTGCTCAACTAGCTGCAGTGCCAAAGCTACAGGAAAATTAACTGGTACAGAAAACGTGTTCTTCACCCCCTTGAAATAGTGATAGTAGTGTAAAAATGACGACTAGAATTAGTCTAAATTTGATGTTTAAAAGACGTCCATAATGACCATATTTGGACAATAAATAGCCCTTACAAGGAGGTCCCTCAGAAGTTGGACAAATGACGTCACCTGGTGTTACAAAACAACTCCTTCAATGGACTGAAATTGGACGCCCAAAAATGACTTAAAAAAGACGTCACTCCGGCGTCACATGTGGGTAGAAGGTCGGGCAGTCTGGCCAAGAGGTCATAAGATGAGCTTTTTGAAGACAAGCTACAACCAAACTATTAAAAAGTTCTTTTTCTTAGGTCCTGGGCACCCCTGTGCAGCTTTTTTGGTTGTTATTTGACTAAAAACTCTGCATTTTTGCCTCCTTTAGGGAAAAAAAAATGTTATTGCAATATCTGGATACTACTGAGAATAAACAATCAGAGTCGGGCTTGCTTAATTTAAAGTGAATAATACTAGAGTACAGGAAAGTTTGTACAGTGCTTTCATTTCAATTACTTAATAAATGACATGCTAAATGAAAATCTATGAAAGCATTAAATGAATGCTGTGGTGCATATAACTCCACTGTTTCAGCAAAATGCACGAGTTTGTGTACTGTACTGTATTTTTCTGCTACTCAGTAAATAATATGATTGATTATAAGTGGGTCCAGATTGTGTCACAACAATAAGACCATGCCGAACACCTATATAAACGTTTTGCTAAAGCATGTAACTGATCTTGTATGTTAGATTAGATGTTTAGATCATTTAACTCTTTACCCTTTCATGCACAAATTATGAGAACCTTAATCATTTTTTTTTTTTTTTTCCTGAGTGTTTTGATTCCTCTTTAGGCATGAAAAAAACAATGCAATTAAAAAAAAAAAAAATATTCTGAAAAATAAATAAATAAAAATTACTAAAAAAAACCCCAAAAAAAAAACAATACATACAAAAAATAATGAAAAAAAAAAAAAATCTTATGAACCTATTTTTCATGATGTTGCAAAAATGTGCACTCAGCTGGACACCACACATTTAATTTTTGATGCACAGAAACATGTATTTACTGATAAATTGTGTGAAAACTATGGAGGGGGCTTGTGATTCTGGGGGTTTATGCTCAGGAGAGAACTACATAATGTGGCCTATTCATGTCAGAAAAGATATGTAGTGTCTTAAAACTTTAATAAAGATATGTGTAAAAAAAAAACAAAAAAAAAAAACAAAAAAACAAAAAAAAAAAAAAAAGAACAACAAAATCCATGAATATACAAGAGAACAGCTGTAGAAGAGCTGTCCACTGGAGTGACCACTGTGCATAAAAGGGTTAAAAAAATTCGTATCATATTTGGTACACCAGGTTCTTAGACATCTATCTTATCGACAAGATCAATATTTGCCTTAAATACCTGTTGTATGTGACCCAATATGTGTTTTCTGCCCCCTGGTGGATTATCATGACACTGAAGCCAGTGAAAGGGCTTTATTTTTTACTTTTTCAATGTGGCTGCTGTCGTTAAATCATCATGAAATCGCAATGTATATCACACCAGTGCTTATAGCATGTGGCGTGCTATTCGTAAGCATTTTCGACTTTTCACGTGTTATTCGACACCAAGGTCTCTGCTTCACCTAACCCTAAGTGTGTGGTGTTTGACGTGGTGTGAACATACATGCAGGAAGTTAATAATGCGTACAGATAACATGCCAATTAAAAGTTGCGTGTACATTTGTGCGATTTTGTGATCTCACTTACGATAAACTTACAATTTATATTGTTATTCTTTTTTTTTTTTTTTTAATACGTACTTCATGTACTGGAAAAATGCATAGTTACTTGATAATTGATTCTTTATAGTTCAGTTAAATTGTGTTAAAAACATGTCTATCAAATTTGATACTGCAGCTGTATAAGGTGCTGTACAAAAACGCCCAATGTATCAAATGCGATACAAAAGTATATCGTATACAAAATGATTTGGCAAAATTTTTTGTTTGGATATTGTTAAAAAGTCTAATAAACATCTCAATTCCAAACAAGTGGTTTCAGGCACAATAAACCCCACCCCTTGCACATATCGTAGCTTATTTTGGCATCGATCCAGCTGATGTTAGCACAGATATGGACAGCATAGACAAATTTTGGCCATTATAAGTAAATGGACAGAAAAAAACGATTTTAAAAATTCATTAAAAATTTGAACTTTGACCTACTTTTCCCAAAATGTAATCACATCTATTTTGGGTCACTTGCAGTCTATAAACCCAATTCGGTTTGAATTCAATCAAGTTATTAGTTAGTTAGTTATGCCGCCAAAGTGTTAAGAAAGAAACAAGAGAACCAAAAAAAATACCCCTTGCCTCCCCTTTTGGTGGGTGGGGTAAAGATGTGAATTTAGTGCCAACTGTGCTTTCCGGACTATTGGCAGCACCCACCCCGTCTCCGACGCCTCACCATCGATTCTTTAATGTCAAGCTTACGTGCAGTGGCTCTATTTCCTTCTTCGACGGCCGACTCGATCGTTAGCCTGGAAAACATAAATTAGCCGCATCATTTTTGAGTCGCAGGTTCACAGCGTGTGGAAAAAAAGTAGCTACTTATAGACCAGAAATTACGGTAGTTTTTGATGGGTCAGATTTTACAGGGTTAAGTCCTCAAATATCCCTCATAAGTGTGCTAAGCTAAGCCTGCAAAACTCTTAAGACAATTCTTTAACGATAATTCATTTCACAAACTAAATCTAAAGCTTTGTTGATTTGGTCGCTGCAGGAACTGAGCTAATATTCTCGCATGCCGCAGGTTTTGGCCTAACATTCACACAAACATCCTTTCTTATTAGTGCTTTAGATTCCGTACTTTCCCCCCTGACCTGCATGTCTCAGGGTTTTGGGAGGAAATTTTAAGCAAAGCACAGTGAGGAAATGCTAACTCCAAGCAGATCAACCCACGGCTGAGACTTTCCTGGCACAGAGCAACGGTGCTAAATTCTCATACTACTGGAGGCTTGATTATAGAAAAAAAAAAGAGGAACCTGCAAGTCTTTGATTAAAATTAACCGGGCCTATTTCTTTCTACCAGTGAAGCCTGAAGAAATCCTATTTAGATAGAGCTAAGACAAGTGTGCGCATACAGTAAGTAAGTCAATAAAAGAATCACGGCCATCATACTGCTTGTCAAAGACTCATAAATCTTAGTTAAGACACAGAGGAAGCTTTATGAACATTTATGTATGCATAGCCATCATGAAACAGTGCTGGTGGATAAAATAAGTACAATTTAACACTTTCCTAAAAGCTCGGTAAGACTTTAGCGCTTTGATAATCTCCCATCTGAATATTAAGGCACGTTACGGCAAATAAATCTACAGCTTCTGACAATTTCACCTTCAGCTGTACCTCAGAGCATTAACTGATTAATCTATTGATTTACTTATTGCTCAGTAAAACTGATTGATTGCTCAGAGTGTCCGCCCGGCAGTACCTGAATGATCTCATTCTGATAAAATGCACAAAAAACATAACTATTTGATTATTTCTTAAAATACTTTTGACCTCTTATTACCTTTGTAGCATGACATAGAACATCTCATTCATATCCAGTGTTGTGCAAGTTACTTTCAAACTGTATTCCAGTACAGATTACTTGTTACTGTTATTTAAAAGTGACATTCCATGTCCCTAGAGCTAGACTCTGTGTCCGGGGATCGGGTTGTCGAGCCCCCTGCCGTCGACTGCCACCCAATCCACACTGCACCCGGCCCCTACGATTCCCTCAGTGGGTGGTGGGTCCTCCGGAGGGCGGGCCCATGTTGCTCCTTTGGGCTGGGCCCGGCCGGGCCCCGTGGGCATAGGCCAGGCCATCAGGCACTCGCTTACGAGCCCCAACCCTGGGCCTGGCTCCAGGGTGGGGCCCCAGCTGCATCATACAGGGCAACGTCACGTTTCTTTGATGGTTCTTTTCCATAGGGGCTTCTGAACTGCTCTTAGTCTGGCCCATCACCCAGGACCTGTTTGCCTTGGGAGACCCTACCAGGGGCATAAAGCCCCCGACAACATAGCTCCTGGGATCATTCAGGTGCTCAAACTCCCCCACCACGATAAGGTGGCAGTTCAAGGGGGAGAGCCGCTGCTCCTCCACATCAAGAGGGGCCAACTGAGGTGGCTGTTTCGGATGCCTCCTGGACGCCTCCCTGGGGAGGTGTTCTGGGCATGTCCCACCGGGAGGAGACCTCGGGGAAGACCCAGAACACATTAGAGAGACTATGTCTCTCAGCTGGCCTGGGAACGCCTCGGGGTCCCCCTGGAAGAGCTGGAGGAGGAGTCTGGGGAGAGGGAAGTCTGGGCATCCCTGCTTCGACTGTTGCCCCCGCGATCCGGCCCCAGATAAGCGGTGGATAATGGATGGATGGATGTTATTTAAAAGTAATTCCTTGCCGTACAATATTACTGTCTCAGAACTGTAATGCATTACATGACTCCTGTATTACTTTTGAGTTACATATAGACTGTTGTTATAATGGAGCGTGTGCAGTAGAACCCAACCCCCCCAAAGTCAAATACCCCCCCCCCCACACACACACAAACACACACACCACACACACACACACACACACACACACACCCAATACAAGTGATAGAAGAGCCTTGCGCCCCAAAGTACATTTGGACGGATAGCTCAGTAAGTAACACTGCGGTCTACGATGTTTGAACCCTAGAAGGAACGCTTGTATTTTTTTCAACATTTTACATGTTCAAACAGGGAGCGTGGCATCGAGGATGCTGGTAGATGAATCCACAGTCGACAAAGATTTCTAACTAGCTGTAGAAACATTTGCTTATCACAGGGATAATGCTAACTAGCTTCTGTAAAGCAGGGTTAGGGTTGGTAATGAGTATACGTCCATGTGGCCAATGTAAAGACTTCTGTCATCTTCACCCATTGGCTGAACACCAACAGGAAACAGAACTTTCCTGCTGCGTTTTGGATTCCGTAACCCTTTTACGGCACTGAAGAAATACTCAAAACATTTCAACCTCAGTGTGTTATTGGAGGACGTAAGAAGACTTTATTACTTTTGTGAATTTTTTCAAAAAAACATGTTTATTGTCATGTTGGAAATCAAGGTCAATGAAGTTACCATATTTAGTTCCTTGTCCATAAGTGGCAAAAAAAAAAAAAAAAAAGTGTCCAAGAAGTGTGCGTATATATATAAAAAATACAAAAATAACAGACTAACGTAAGTGCTGATCCAGACACCTGTCAACATACACATTTTCCCCTTGTTATATTATTCTAATTTGGTATAGGCCTATTTTTTTGTTCATGGCTCTGGCCCGAAGTCTAATGACAGGGGTGAGTATTTAAAATGTTATTATGTTGAGTTATTTGATGATGAGAATCCTTTTCACTTTTCCATTCCTTTTCGAGTGTAGATGAGCGATTTTGGAATTTTTGATTTGCATGTTTTCTGTAAACGCTCGAAATAAACAAATAAAATGAAATTAACATTCTTACTTACATTAGTACCATTACTTCGCGGTACATAACAAGTGGACCTTGTAGACCCTGTAGACCACATTGGACCTGAGATAGTTGCCTCAATGTCCTCACTGTAACTGTTACTGTCAATGTTTTGTAATGTGTGCAGAAATGACCAAAAATAGTCACTTGTCCATAAAAGGGTTAAGGTCTGACTAGGGCTGCGCGGTATACATGGTATGACGGTAAAAATGACATAAATTTGGCCACGGTAGAGATTTGTGCTCTACCGTCATACCGTAACCTGGATTTGTGTGAAAATGGCCGCAAGCACAGTGATGGCAGAGGAGGAGCTGGTAAAAAAAAATGGTGCTACATCCATGATTTGGTCGTGGTTTGGGTTTAAAAAGTCGGATGTTGAGCAGAAAAAATGTTATCTGCAAGATGTGTGGAGTAACTGTGACCGCCAACAACATGTACTCGAGTTTGCAGAGAGCCAGAGGCTGCGCTCGGCTCAAACACCGGCTCAGTCTACGAACATGGGAGGAAAGAAAAAAGTTTCTCCCGCTACCCAACAAAACACCTCCGTTGCGCAAGCCTTTTCCAAGAAACAGAAAGAGCACGCGATGGAAAGACATAACAAGAGCCATCACAACACACTGGTGCAAAGACATGGACCCTTTCCAAACAGTGGAGAACAGTAGGTTTACTGAGACCGAAATGCCCAAACTGTATGGCCAGCTCCGAGAGAAAGTTGAGAAAGACCTCCGTTAATTAACATACTACGCGACTACTATGGACTTGTGGTCGAGGCCCACCATGGAGCCTTATATTAGCCTCAAGATTCATTACATAACTGATAACTGATGAGTGGAAACTGTCCAGCAGGTGCTTGCAGACTTCGTATTTCCCTGATGACCATACGGGTCATCAGCTAAGTGTACTGTAAGTGTTTCTCTCATAAAAATATATTGTTCAATCAGTCTTTGACACTTTTGCACAACAGACAAAACAAAACAAAAGTCTGTTTCGTGTACTTGAAGTCGTGTTATTTAGAATTGTATTTTGTGTTCTTTAAGATTTGGAAAATGTGTTTGGTAACTGTTGCACTACTTTGGATTAGAGAAAAAAAACTTATTGTTAGCAACCGAAGTTCAGTGTTTGTGTTTGCAGCTTGATTTTAATTTGAAATATGAAACCAAGTCTTCAGCAACACTTTTTGCACAAGAAAACAAAAGCCTGTTCTGTGTATCTGATGTAGTGTTATAAGAATATCTGTTTATCTTTGTGTTCTTTAAGATGTGGAAAATTTAATGTTTGGTAACTTTTGCACTATTTTGGATTACAGAACCTTTTCACTGTTTTTGCCATTTGCCTTATAGAAAACCTCTCTTACTTGAAGCGCTATTTACAATGTCCACTTTACTTTCCCTTTACTAACTATGCACCAAAGTAATGGAATACAATTCCAAAAGACATTAGAGAAACCAGTTCACTGAATATATTTAAAACCAAATTAAAAACATTTTTATTCTCATTAGCCTTTGAAAGGAGATAAAAATGGGGTCACAATTCAGGAACCAGGAATGTGCGGTTTTTATTTTTATTTTATTTTATTGTATTTCTGTTTTTATTTTATTGTATTTCAAATTTCATCTTATTTCTTGCACTTCAAAAATTCTATGCATAATCAAATATTTTAATGTGCGTTGTTTTTATATTTATTTTTATTTTATTGTATTTCTCTCAAATTTCATTTTCTCTTGATGTATAATCAAATTTTAATGTATTTTAATATTGTATTTTTTCAATCAATGTGAAGCACTTTGGGCTACAATTTCTGTATGAAAGGTGCTATACAAATAAAGTTTATTATTATTATTATTATTATTATTATTATTATTATTATTATTATTATTACTTTTGTAAGAATGTTTGTACTTCTGAGGCACTATCCTTACTTCTGTTGTTCTTCCACACAATAAATGCTCAAAAAATACATTATATCTTTGTTTTTGTTGTTGTTTTTCAAATCAATTTAGCTTTGCTAAGGGACTAAAAAACCCATTCAGAAACACTTCCATTCTAAGTTTTACATCGTGACATTTATACCACGATATATACCGTTACCGTGAATGGATTCATTTTATACCATGATATGAATTTTGGGTCATACCACCCAGCCCTAGGTCTCACAGTTGTTGTTTCATTTTTGTTTTTTTTTTCATTTGAGCATTTAAATTACGGCCAACGTAAGTGCTATTTAACATGTACCAAGTAAAACGAGACTCTACTGCATTCTACTACTTTGTAACGCATTACTCCCAACACTGTTCATCCCAAAACTTTTTTTTTTTTTTTGCATCATAAAGAAGATGCATGAGGAATAAAATAATCAGTGAGCTTTCCTTAATTTCAAAAAGTTGACTCTTCTAGAAAACACCCCAGAGAGTTTCCATACCGACAGCCACTCATCAATCATTTTCGCTGTAAAGTTTCCGGCTTGTTCACAGTGCAGCGAGAGTTGAAGCTGGAGGGTAATGTGCCACCGAACTCTCAGTGAAAATCTGGAGGCAAAAAAAAAAAAAAAAAAAAGCCACAGTTACCACTTTCCTGCAATCATTTTCCGCCCGGAAACAGAACAGGTGGCGCATGGCTCCCAGGAGACACAGTGACAACTAGGAAAACAAATGTTGAGCCGACTTGAGTGGTAGAGTCTGTCTGGCAAATAAATATGCTTGGGCTTAATTTCCATGATCAATGAATGGTTTCAGGGGGAAATCTGCATGTAAGAGAGTAAAAGGCTGGTGCATAACATGAGGTAATTCCCGTTTGAAAGTGTAATAGCTGCTGCCACAAACCGTGCTCACTTGGCATAAGCAGCTTCCTCCCGATATTGTTATGCTAGCTGTGAGTCCTCTGGGAGACAGTTGTGTTTGTGGCCATGTTTACTTTGCGAGGAATACTTCCAAAGTCGGGATACATCAGTAGTGTACAGGCTCATTTGCAAAACATATGAGACAAGGCAACCTGTTCCCTTTCGTTTGGCAGTCTGTCCGCAAGTTGTAAACACTCTGTAAGATATGCAGTGATTATAGGAGCACGGCGATTGACTCCTCAAAATGTCTGAGGCAGATTATGGGCCTTTGTTTTTTTTAATCAAGGCCATGATTATTTTCATCAGTGACTTGTTATTCCATGTTTATATATTTCCCTCAGATTTAGCTGAAAAGGAAAGCCAATTAGTAAGAATGATTAAATCCGAAATGAAAGCGTTCTGATAAAAAATGACTTACTAAATATCGTCTTATAGTCTAATTACCTAAGTCGTACACTATATGGCCAAAAGTATTGGGACACATTGAATTCAGGGGAATTTTCTAGTGGCTATAGTCATAAAGTTTGTATTAATATGCCATTAAAGCGCAGTAAGCTTTGATGGGCAGCACAATACTGAATATACTGAATAGCAATACAGTAAAAAAAAAAAAAAAAAAAAAGAACACTAGCGAAAATTTTCATTTGCACATTGGAAAGTACTGGTCGAAACAAGTGGCAAAGTAATAGTAATAGTAATAATAATAATGATAATAAGTATCTATTGGTTGATTGATTGATTGAAATCTTTAATTCGAACAGGTAGACAGTGAAATCAAAACAAAG
Source organism: Sphaeramia orbicularis (assembly GCF_902148855.1). Lineage (NCBI taxonomy): Eukaryota > Metazoa > Chordata > Actinopteri > Kurtiformes > Apogonidae > Sphaeramia > Sphaeramia orbicularis. Next base: position 23,425,426 of record NC_043958.1, on the reverse strand, counting down.
ATCAACCAACAAAATGTCAGTACTGGTATGTAAAAGGTTGATAAGTAAACAAAAGAGAGAAAAAAAAGAAAAGAAATGAAATGAAATTATAAATGCTCGAAAAAAAGTAGGAAGAAATAAAAACTTATATACTACTACCCCCGATCTTTATTCCTAATGATCTCTATATAGCAATTATTATTTAATATGACTATCAATAATAATAATAATAATAATAATAATAATAATAATAATAATAATAATAATAATAAAACAATATGACACATCCTTTTTCCTATATACCCTAATATAATAATACCAATTTACAAATGAGCCTACCAGATATTAATAAAAACTAAAAAAACAAACAAAAACACATATACATATATAATATAAATACATATAATATTCTATATTGTCCTATATACTGTAATAAGTACAACAGCAATAAGTATCTTATATGTTATATTATTACATATATTATAGTTTGCACTATATATATATATATATATATATATATATATATTATATATATATATATATATATATATATATATATATAATCACATAATTAAAGTACTAGAAGAAAAAAGTGGCAAAGTAATAAATAACGACGATAATAAGTGTCTTATTACGTTATATTATCAATATGTAATAATATTATAGTATGCATAATATATATATATATATATATATATATATATATATATATATATATATATATTATATATATATACATATATATATATATATATATATATACACATATACATATATATATATATATATATATATATATATATATATATACACACACAAAATCACAGAATAAAAGTACTAGAAGAAACAAGTGGCAAAGTGATAAATAACAATGATAATAAGTGTCTTATTACGTTATATTATCAATATTGTAATAATATTATAGTATGCATTATATATATATATATATATATATATATATATATATATATATATATATATATATATACGTTATATTATCAATGTTATAATAATATTCTTGTATGCATAATATGTACTTATTAAGATACTTATTGCTGTTGTACTTATTATAGTATATAGGACAATATAGACTATTATATGTATTTATATTATATATGTATTTGTGTTTTTGTTTGTTTTTTTTAGTTTTTATTAATATCTGGTAGGCTCATTTGTAAATGGGTATTATTATATTAGGGTATATAGGAAAAAAGATGTGTCATATTGTTTCATTATATTAACACACTAGTAGAAACAAGTGGCAAAGTATTAAATAATAACAATAATAAGTGTCTTATGTTATATTATTAATATTATAATATTATAGTATGCACAACATATATACAGACACATACATATTGTGCATACTATAATATTATAATATTAATAATATAACATGTATTTTCATCACATAAAAAAGTTATAATGAAGTGATAACAATAATAGTAGTCACAAAAACAATATACAAGTACAATAATAATAATAATAATAATAATAATAATAAGCAGTTTGTTTGTGTTTCCTCTTTGAATGTCAGCTTTTTTCTACATAAAATAACCAAACAGCACCAGGGCTGGTTTTACATTCTTACTTAGTCTCCAAAGTTGGCTTTTAAAACCTCTATAGTCACAAGCAATTAAAACCACATCAGAACTCGCTTCTGCGTACGGAGTCAGAGTGAGTACCCTTTTGGGCTTCTCAAAGCAGTTCTTATAAAATGAACATGGAGTTAAAAACACATGCTCTGCTTATCCCCACATGACAGAGTGGGAGGGAAAACTGCCTCATCTATGTTCAAACTTTACAGCGAAGCTTTTTCTATAACTTCCACACTCGGTAGACCTATATACCCCTGACCCCTGTTGTGCTGAAATGTCTCCCTCCTTTCCTGTTGCTTAGCGTTGACGAGACCTCAGGGTGCGACAGATGTATTGACAGTAGGGCTGATGAAACATGCATGTGTCAAATATGCCACCCACCTCCTTGTGTTTGCAAAGCAGAACAGGTCCAGCTCACCTACTTCTCAAAATTAAAAATCCACATTTGTGCGAATGAACGGAGCCCGGATGTGATCAGTCATCGGTTATCTCTCACAATGTTATGTCACTTCAGTATCGCAGCAGGTTTCAAACATGGCACCCAGAGATCCTGTGAAATAGGTTACAGCCTTTGTGAGGTGCGCCTGTTGTTCAGCCGCCCCGCTGTGTTATCAGTTGTTTAAATCTGTGCTGTGATAACAGGCATCTGAAGGATTTCTGATTGAAGCTACTGAGGAACTTAAAAATTTCAGTCACAGTGCATTTTTAACTCATAAAAACCCAAACATCCACCAGCGACCAAAACTATCTACTAATCAACAACAAATTTATTGTTCAAGTTTTTTGAGCTGATTTAGGATAATTTTGGTGTGCTGAATCCAAAAATCAGTCATTTTGCTCAATCAGGTGAACTTTCTGAACTATGCTACATATTGGCTTTTTAACATTTTTGCTTACATTTATGAGCATTTTCACATCATATGATACAAAATTCTTTCATATTTCTTGCAATAAACAAGTTCTGAAGATTTGACTTTTGCCAATTTATGATTAATGTTTTTTTTTTTAATATTACAGGTGAATGAAATGGCTTCGACTAGAAGATCTTGCAAAAATAAGCCTGACGTATTCTGCTACATCTGCGGTGAATACATAATAAATAATAAATACATCCTGTTAGAAAAATATTTTTTTGTTTTTCTCTTAAAACCTATTTTGGGTGAGAACTATTTAAAAAATCAACTGATAAAGTCACAAAAATGTCATGAATTTTGTGAGACGATCAAATTTTTCAAAATCAAATTAGCAAAAAAAACCTGACCTGATTGAGAAAACCAGATGTCATTTTTGGATTTAGCGGTGCAAAATGGTCCTAATTCAGTTGAAAAAACCTAGACAACTTGCAAAAAACATTTTTTTGTAACCCAGTGTAATTTGGAAAAAGGAGGAAAAGAAGAGAAGCTACGAGAAGACGATTTGCCAAATATGCTATTAAGCTCCAGTCGAGCTGAATACGATAACGAACATATTCAGAAAATAGAATCATTTTCACATCATATGATACAAAATTCTTTCATATTTCTTGCAATAAACGAGTTCTGAAGATTTGACTTTTGCCAATTTATGATTAATGTTTTTTTTTTAATATTACAGGTGAATGAAATGGCTTCGACTAGAAGATCTTGCAAAAATAAGCCTGACGTATTCTGCTACATCTGTGGTGAATACACCATTGTACCTAACAGGAATCAAGTCACAAGTTTCATAAAGTGTGCTTACCAATCTTATTTGGTATTAATTATTATATTTTGTGAGAAGATCAAATTTTTCAAAATCAAATTAGCAAAAAAAACTTGACCTGATTGAGAAAAAACAGATGCCATTTTTGGATTTAGCGGTGCAAAATGGTCCTAATTCAGTTGAAAAAACCTAGACAACTTGCAAAAAAACATTTTTTTGTAACCCAGTGTAATAAATGTTTAATACCTGGTCTATAATCCTATCAGTACATGTAAATAATTGGTGTAAAATACAGTTTGTCATCATTTCATGGTCATCAGATATGACCCATTTGGACGTTCAGAGGCTCTCTTGTTACCATGGAAACACTGTCATCTTCTACAACATTGATTCACTAGTAAAACCCATGGAGTTGAATCAATGGCAGTGGATGGAGAAACAGTTAATAATAGATTTTACTGAAAAAGTTACTTTTTCTTCAGTTTTTTTTTTTTTTTTTTTTTTCCAGTTTTGATACAGGGCGACCCAAAAAAACGGGAATTTTTGAAGTGCGTATTGGCAGACATGAGCAAGTGGCAGCACTGCGAGACAGTGACCTTGAGCAAGTAAACACACCCCCATTTTAGTAACCATGGATTTTTTGAAAATGAACAGGGGATCTCAGTCACTGTCACTGCGAATCGTTACGCGGAGATGTTACAATCCTTCGTTACACCTGAATTGAACAATTTTCTACACGTTCAAGAAACCTGGTTTCAACAGGATGGAGTGACATCACACGCTGCACGGCAATCATTGGCGGCTGTGCGAGAATTGTTCGGTAACCGTGTGATCTCAAGATTCGGTAACGTTCCCTGGCCCCCTAGATCGCCAGATTTGTCCGTTGTGATTTTTTTCTTGTGGGGCTATCTCAAGAGTAAGTGTACACGACCTCGACCAAGAACTGTGGATGAGTTAAAACCGAGAATTCAGGATGAAATTCACAGTATCCCAGCTGAGATGTTGCAGCGGTCCATGAGGAATCTCAACAGCAGATTTCAAGAATACATTCGTACAGGAGGACGCCATCTACAGGAAGTCATTTTTAAAAAATGAAAATTCCATCATTGTTTCTTAAATGGCGTGGTTTAAGGTTTCAATTACTATGAATAAATATTTTTCTTCCATCACTCTTGGTTTTATTGGATTGTTAAAAAGTTCCCGTGTTTTTTGTGTCACCCTGTACAATGACCCTTGACTTAATTTGAGCTTTTACGAACATCTTCATGATCAGTCAATTAACCCTTTCATGCATGAATTATGAGAACCATAGTTGAGATTTTTTTCCTGTTTTTATTCCTCTTTAGGCATCAAAAAAAAAAAAAAAACAATGCAACTGAAAATTTTTTTATGAACTTATTTTTCACAGGAGTTACAAAAATGTCCACTCGCTGGACACCAAGCATTTAATTTTTGAAGAAAAAAAACAACATGTATTTAAAACCCATCATCAGAAAATGAGATACTATGCGAAAACTATGAAATAAAAACATTTTTCATGCCGCTAATTTGATATTTTCTCACATTTTACCGTACTGTAATACTAGTTATTTCTAACTTCATGCAGATAATATGCAAAAAAGACAGTTATGGTATGAATTGCAGTGTATGGGATGGTGCATAAGCGTCCACTGTGTTAGCTGAAATGCAACTTAAATAACAAAACCCATGAATATACAAAAGAACAGCTGTAGAATAACTGTCCACTATGCATGAAAGGGTTAAACAGGAAAATAGATGATTGTCACTGAAAAATGTGTAAAATTCAGGGGATATTATTATAATAAAGGGTGAAAAATCACTTAGGAAAGGTTAAATAAAGAGAAAATGTCATTTGGGAACTGCCACAAAGGTCCTTCTGGGTTAAAATCCCTTTAAAAAAACGTCCAGTGAGACCAGCTCTTACATTTCAGGTCATTTTTTTTAAGCAGAGGAAGCACTATATTAAAGACTTATTTCCTCACTTCAGTTTGGACCTTTGGAAAAGACAGGAAGAAAAAAAATCCTGAGACCAAAGACTGTAACTACATGTACTTAGTTCCATGAATTCTAAGCGGACGTTAAGAAGTCGTGGTGACAAACACTCGCGCTGGTGTTCGATATTTAATATGGAGTTGGTGGTTTCACTTCTTTTTTAGCTAACAGACATCAGTTAAATTGCCAGTGTGCATTGATTTCCCAATTTTCCGAAACAGGCCGAACCAGCCTTAAATTAATGAAACTGTGGCCCCTGATTTTGTCAACAAGATTGTCCTCTTATAAGGATTTCAGCCGTCTTAGCGAGGGGCGTTGTTAGAGCCGACAACACTGTTATATCGATCTAACTCAGGCTCAAACCTTGGTGACCCTAGAGTCTCGGTTAAATGTACAGCTCATGTATCTCAAGCTGCGGAAGTATCTTCAGAACTGGTGTATTGTTCCGAACAGGTGAAGCTCTGTGAACTACGTTGACTGCTTTTGTGATGTTCGTGCTTCAAAAGCGGCGTAGTAACATGACAACAGAAGCGTTTTAACATGTTATTTGGATCGAAACTGACAAATTCACAGATCTAGAGGTAGCGGCAGGGGGTCTAGGAGACAAAATCACTACACTCATTTGAGTTCAAACCGAGTAGGAACGTTCACGACTAATCAGTAGATCAATCATTTCAAGTAGGAAAGGAGGGAAATTCATGTTTTACATCGGAGACACAGAATTGTTGTGTATTGGCACCATTTCTGTTGGAGTACTGCATATGTTAATTCTGAAGAAGAGTACCGTAAATTCCAGATTATAGACCGCACCTGAATATAAGCCGCAGACCCTAATTTTAGAAAGAAAATCAATTTTGTACACGTATAAGCTGCGCCGGTTTATAAGCCGGTGTCCACCAGTGGCGATTTCTCATAGACTGCAAGAGAAGCCCAGCTTCCCCTATCATTCCGAAAATTAAATGGTTAAATATGTTTGGTTGTGTTGACATTTCATTGACTACACATGTGTTAAAACACGTTCATCTCACAGACGAGTTCGTTCAGAATCAGCTTTATCACAGATCATCAGACTCCATGTTGTTCACTTCTCATACATTCCCGTTGCGCTGTTTCCTCATACGATCTATGGTCAGTGCATTTCCCCGTTGAAGCCTGGCTTCTATGGGAGTCTATGGGACCGAGTGGAACCTTTTTTTTATTGCATCAAAACTGGACGGTAATTGGATAAAGGTTTTCTTTGAGTTCAAATGAAATTCTTCCCTGTATGTAAATGGGTCTGATATGTGTGAGCTTGTGTCATATCTACAGGTTGATTCGTTGTTAATATGATGATTAAAAAACAAAAGACAAAAAACGAGGCAATAAAAGGATAGTAATAAAAGCTGTGGATTCACGGACTTAAAATGACTTGAAAGACACTTGAAAGTGAACAAATTTTTGTTTATCATTAGAGTAGGACTTTTAATTTATTTTTAAAATATAAAGATTAAAAACAAGTAATTACGTCTGTTGTAATATTATTTTCATTTAACATTACGCACAACGTGTGCATTAATTCTGAGATGCTTTAAATTTAGGACGGTCTCTGGAGAGATTTATTGGGTGTTTTCATTCAGAGTTTTGTTTTGTATATTTGTGAAACAATATTAACATTTGAAGGTTTACTATTTTTCCTTAAAAGTTCCCCTTTTGTGTGTGTTAATATTAACTTTATAAAGGTTAAGTTGTTAATGTTATCCATTCCTGCATACCTGCTAACAACAGACAGATTCTTCCCTGGGGTGTGGCAGCAATAAGGGAAAATCGTTGTATAAACCGCATCGGAGTATAAGCCGCAGTGTTTAAAGCGTGGGAAAAAAGTAGCGGCTTATAGTCCGGAATTTATGGTAAATTATATATATATATATATATTAGATTAATCTACTTCTTATATATCTTAATTAGGGGTGTGCCAAAAAAAGATTCATAAAAAAATTGCAATATTCATTCACTATGATTCAGAATCGATTTAAAATGTCCCAAAATTGATTTTAAAAATAAAACAAATCCGCCGGCAGTCTGCTTCTGTTTTGTACGAGGGACGTCCTGGCATCATCACGCAGCCGGTTCTGGAACATACATACGCGTGGTAAGCACCAAAACAAAGAGGAAACTAATGGAGGAGGTAGGGTTAGCGATTAGCAGCTAGCGCGAGACTGGAGTAGATCGTGAGGATCCTTTGCACACGTATAGATTGAAGTAGAAATTTAAAAAATCATTGTGAATAAAATAGTTTTGAATCGAAAATAATTTTGAATCAAAAATCGATGTTGGATTGAATCATAGCCCCAAAAATCGGAATCGAATCGTGAGATAGTAAAAGATTCCCACCCCTAATCTTTATATTATTTTGGTCTGGCTGGAGGACATATGTTAAGATTATATCACAACCAGTTAGATTAATGTGGACCTGAAACAGCGGACAATATTGCTCTGGTTTATTTTCTTTGTACCTTAGGTGATACATGGCACTGCGATCAAACTTGTTATTGATTTGGATTTATCCGAAAACTTGATTGTTTTTCATTTTTTCACCAGCAGGGGGCAACCATCTTGAAACAAGCTAGCTGGATGGATCATGTCTGTTGTTAGTTTGTTTACCAGTAGGAGTTAGTGAAGTAAACACATGATTATTGACTTAGCTAGAGGTCGTAACTCACATTATATGTCAAAGTGATCAACGTTAACACTTATAATATTTCGGTGTTGGAATCTCAATTTCCTGGATGCTCTGAATTGAAGTAATTTCACCCATAAAATGCATTTTTCTGTACATTTTCTCTGATTTTTCTGTGTATTGTCACCAGTACACTGAAAAAAAAAGGCCTGTAAAAAAATAAGAAAATTAAACTCATTATTGGGTTAAAATGTTTAATTTCAAGTATTTAACAGTGTGGTCGGAAAATTGCACTTATCAAGTTCTCATAAATAAGACAACATTATCTAAGGATTACAGAATGCTTTTTTTTTTTTTGAAGCATAATATACTTGTTTCAAGTCTTCATATAAATAAATAAATAAATATGGTCTTATGAAGATGTAATGACTACATAGAAATATATGTATGGGCAACACTGCATAAAACAGCTAACAAGTGGTGCTAGGCAAAACAAACCCCGCCCCTCACATGTATTATATCTTATTTTGGCATCAATCCAGCTGATGTCATCATGTCTATGTGTGTGCTGATGTCAGCATATCAATTGCCTCTATATAGGTTTGAAGTAAATTGAAAAAAAAAATGATTTTTTTAATAGACGTGGAAATTTCGCTCAATGTAAGTAAATGGGAGAAAAAAAAAAAAAAAGATTAAAAAAATTAATAAAAAATTTTTAAGTTTGACCCACTTTCCCCAATATATAATGGCATCTATTCTGGGTCACTGGCAATCTATAAACCTAATTTGGTGTGAATTTAACAAATAGTTTTCTGCTACAGACATGAAATTTTGCCCATTATAAGTAAATGGGATTTTTTTTTTTAATTCCTAGAAAATTTTAACTTTGACCGACCTTTCCCAAAATGTCACTACATCTATTCCGCATCACTGGCACTCGATTAACCCAATTTGGTATGAATTCAACCAGTAGTTTTGCTGCTACAGACATGTGAAATTTTGCCCAATTTAAGTAAATGGGGGATTTTTTTTAATTCATAAAAAATTTGAACTTTGACCTACTTTTCCAAAAACATAATGACATCTATTTTGGGTTACTGGCAATCTATAAACCCAATTTGGTATGAATTAAACCAATAGTTTTGCTGCTATAGATGTGAAATTTCGCCCATTATAAGCAAATAGCAAAAAAAAAAAAAATTTTTTTGAAAAATTCATAAAAATTTTAACTTTGACCTACTTTTCCCAAAATATAATGAGATTTATTCTGGGTCACTGGGAATGTATAAACTCAGTTTAGTATGAATTCAGTCAATAATTTTGCTGCTACAGACATGTGAAATTTCACCCATTATAAGTGAATGAAAAAAAAAAAAAAAATCATAAAAAATTGAACTTTGACCTGCTTTTCCCAAAATGTAATCAGATCTATTCTAGGTCACTGACAATCTATAAACCCAATCTAGTAACCAATAGTTTTGGTGCTAGAGTGTTAACAAACAAAAAACAAACAAACCGAACTAAAAACAATACCCCATTCCTCCCCTTGGTGGGGGGGGGGGGGGGTAAAAATATCTTGAGGGTAAACAGTTAGCGTGTTCTCCATACTCATCCCCCCAACAATGGCGCTTATTTGTTCTAAATATTGCTTAAAAGTGGGGTAGTTTAAGACGAAAATTCTCGGAACAAGTCAAATTATCTTAAGATAACGTCTCGATAAGAAAATAAATTAAAAAAAATACATGATCTTTCAAGATAGATAGTCCAAACTCAAGTCAGATTATCTAAGTCAGATGTTCATTTTTTGCAGTGTATTTGTTGGTTTCATTATAATTGCGCCATACGATTCTGTTTACAGCTTAAAAACAAATATGTTTTAGTGTTCGGTATCATGTTTCTGCTGTCGTTCTAGCGTCTACCTGAACTTCTGATTCATACCTCCACCTGTCTAGTGTTTGGCCACCACTGAGCTCTTAATAATAACAATTTAGTCTCAGTTTGAAACCCCATGTTCAGCATACATCTCTGTTAATTTTCACCCCGAGACGAAGCCGTATTTCGTGCCTGGTGGCTAAGTGTAAGGGTTTCAACGAGCCGTAATCAGGGAAGGTAATTCTCATATTAATTCATTTAACCCCAACCAAGTGCCATGGATTGAATATCTCCCCAAACACACCAAAATCATTTCACATCTAAATCTGAATTAATCACGGTTAATTACACAATTATGCATTTATTCTGTTTAGCAGGGAACCAATCAGGAGCCAATTAGCGAAATCAGATGACTGTATATACATCCAGTTCCAGTGAAACATGAAATAACATAAATGTTTGCACTTAATCTGCATATTAGAGCAAAAATACATTATACGAGTGCTGCTAGAATGTTTTTATTCTAAAGCTCTGCTCTGACATCTTTGCTCCAAACAGGCTGATAATCCTGTGAGCAACAGAAAAAAAAAAAAATCATTCAGTAGTGACTCAGCTGCTTGTAATTTTAATAGCAAGCCATAATGCGCTTTGCTTTTATGCCAGCAATAAATTAATCTTCTGAAGTATTGATTTTTCCAAATGATGGATTTTGTATTTTGAAATAAATTCAGTTGCAGTTCTATTTTCAGAAGTTGGACCTCTTTGCTCTTTTTTTTTTCCTGTTTTTGTTCACTCAAACAGCCTTCTTCTTCTTCTTTTTTTTCTTTTTTTTTTTTTTTTTTTTAAATCTTTTTATATCAAAGATTCAATTCTCTAAATTATAACGTTAAAATAATAGCACGACATTCAACATCGCACACTTTAAAGTGACTGAATGATGTTCAAAATCATTTCGGTGATAGAAACTTTGAGACGTTACAAGCCTAAGGATCAGCTCGGAGATAAGAGACAGAGAGTTTCTAACTTGTTGCCATGGTTACCGCTAATGTCAAGATCTGGATCCTGTGTTCTTTCTGTTTTGTTTGAGTTGTTTTTTTTTTTTTTTTGTGTGTGAAAAGGATTCAAGAAGTACAAACTTTAGTACTTTATCAGAGTGTGTAGTTTGCTGTTAATGTCTCACATGCACAGTAAACCTTCACCGGAGAATGCCTTGAATTGATTTCTTGGATGAATAAAGCATTTATATGACTATTAAGACAAATAAAGAAAAAATAGATAAAACACTTGTGGGAGTGAAATTATGTTACTATGTTGGAAGTATTTGAGAATTCACAGCGGAAAGTTTAAACAAAAACACTGACACTTGGGTTATATTTACTAAAATATTGTGGTTTGGCTTAAATATTTGAATGTTTACTATTATTTCTTTCCTGTTGCATTCTAAACGCAAAGGAAAGGAGTTTTAGTGCTTCCTGTAGCTTCTCCTTTAGCCTTGGACACATTGGATCAGATCTACTAAGGTCTAAATTTGTGTGTATGAATTTGCAATTTAGAATTTTGCATGTGGGGTTGAACCACGGGTTGTGGGTAATTTATTAAGATTGTTTGCGCAAATTACAACAGGTACAAGTCTTGTATACCATCCTATTTAAATGAGGATACTGGAGACAATGCGCTGGAAAAACTGCATTAATGGCAACAGTACACTGAAATGATGCAGAAGTTGGAGGAGTTTTGTCATAGAAGGTATTGCATGATTCATTAGTTCATTTATTTTTCATTTTAGAGGTTGTGGTGTGTGTGTGTGTGTGTGTGTGTGTGTGTGGGGGGGGGGGGGGGGGTTGTTGTTGGATTGACTGTCAGGCGCACATAATTTAGTCCCACTTTAGCCTAATTTCGGTGCGTATTTTTAATCACAATCGTCAGATCAAGTGGAAAAAAATCATTCCAAAAATGTTCACAAATGCGTGAAAAATGTGTTCTTTGCAAGAATTTTCATCATTTTAATGTCTCCTTTTTGCGAAAATAACCACTTCCATGTGTGCGGAATTACGTATACAAACCGTTTGCACCTCCCTTTGAGATGTGTTAAATGTAATAATAAATTTAATAATAATCATAATAATAATAATAATAATAATAATAATAATAATAATAGCGGTAATAATAAATTCCATTTCTAAAGCACTTTTCATTTTTCACTTTTTAGCTTACCGGCCGACAGACTGTAAGCTATTGTCGCCATGTGCCCTCCGGCATCATCGTCTGTCGTCGTCTGTCGCGGTCATCTGTCGTGGTCGTCTGTCATCGGCGTCTGTCGTCATCATCGTCTGCCATCATCGTCTGTCGTCGTCTGTTGTCATCTGTCGTCGTCTGTCGTCATCATCTGTCGTCATCGTCTGTCGTCGTCTGTCATTGTCATCTGTCGTCATCTGTCGTCATCGTCTGTCGTCGTCTGTCATCGTCATCTGTCATTGTCATCTGTCGTCATCTGTCGTCGTCTGTCGTCATCGTCTGCCGTCGTCGTCTGTTGCCGTCTGTTGCCGTCTGTCATCGTCGTCTGTCGTCATCGTCTGTCGTCATCGTCTGTCGTCATCGTCTGTCGTTGTCTGTCGTCATCATCTGTCGTCATCGTCTGTTGTCGTCTGTCATTGTCATCTGTCGTTGTCATCTGTCGTCGTCTGTCGTCATCGTCTGTCGTCGTCTGTCGTCATCTGTCGTCATCGTCTGTCGTCGTCGTCTGTCATTGTCATCTGTCGTCGTCTGTCGTCATCGTCTGTCGTCTGTCGTCGTCGTCTGTCGCCGTCTGTCATCGTCGTCTGTCATCGTCGTCTGTTGTCATCGTCTGTCGTCATCTGTCGTCATCGTCTGTCGTCGTCTGTTGTCATCGTCTGTCGTTGTCTGTCGTCATCATCTGTCGTCATCGTCTGTTGTCGTCTGTCATTGTCGTCTGTCATTGTCATCTGTCGTCGTCTGTCGTCATCGTCTGTCGTCGTCGTCTGTCGCCGTCTGTCATCGTCGTCTGTTGTCATCGTCTGTCGTCATCTGTCGCCGTCTGTCAGCATCTGTCGTCATCGTCTGTCGTCTGTCGCCGTCTGTCATCGTCGTCTGTTGTCATCGTCTGTCATCATCTGTCGTCGTCGTCCGTTGTTCATTGTCCGTCGTCGTCTGTTGTCCGTCGTCCGTTACAAAAATTTCCATAGTCTTCTTCTCCGAAACTACAATTCCGATTGACTTCAAACTTGGTATACAGCTTCTTTATGATGATGTCAACAAAAGTTAGGATCCGGATCTGATTCTGGATTCGGTGCAACTTTGAAAAATTTCCCCAATGTAACAGATAGTAAGTGGATTGACCCAATAAATGAGTATCAATGATATCAGTTGGAATTAATTTTTTTACAGATCTGATTGGAATATGACCAAAACATGGGCTATTTCTGTAATATAATAAATACAAGGAACTGGGTGATAATAAATGGCATCTGGATACATTTCCCAAAGCTTTTCATTTGGCCGGTAAGCTACAGGGCCATTGGTCCTATTTTTCTTTGGTGGAACAGTGAAAAATGGGCTGACTGGAGAAGTTAACAACACCGTTATGCTCGTAGTATTTCCGACGTGGAAGTTATACGTCACACTATATGTTGCGTCACCGCCCCTTTGATTCTGGAACATAAGTCCTCTTTGTAGAAGTCTCACCGCTGTTACTCCTTTGGCTTGAACGTGTAAATCGGTCGATGGTGGCAAAAAGGTAGGATTTCCCGGATCTCTTTGTAAAATTGGCTTATAAATATATATGTATACGTAAGGTAGTGTATATGTTAAGCCCATAGATGGCGCTATTACACCACATTTTCATCTTCAACTCCCGCTTCGGTAGCACTTTTATGTCCTTCTGTTATCCCATAGGTTGCCATGTTATCTTTACCCTACAGGTAAGCTACGTTATTTACACTGACTGTTTAAAATATACAATTATCAAAGGTTTCGGCACTTCAGAGTACATTTTGTGAGTTATTTTCTAAGTTGAAGTGCAAGAGAATTCATATCCGAATGATTTGTGAAGTTGAAGTGAGTACAACTTTTATAGGTTGCCTGTTAAAATTCCATTAGGAGATCTGATTTGCTATTAAGATGTTTTAGCCTCTACTTATGATGCTGTACCTGTGTTTTTGTTACGTAAAATGCTGATTTGAAATGCTGTATCACCTTACAGATGGAATAAACTGTCCCGCCACAATTCTGAACTTCCCTCCATCTCATTTCCTACGGACAGCAGCCCCGCGAGCATCCCATAATCACATACAACGCAGAGCCACGTTGCCACGGCATGGGTTATAATGTTATTAGAAATATAGCGACATTATGTTTTTGGTTCAATAAGCAGACTTCTGAATAATTCCATGTATGCTGGTAATAATAATAATAATAATAATAATAATAATAATAATAATAATAATAATAATAATAATAATAAACTTTATTTGTATAGCACCTTTCATACAGAAATTGTAGCCCAAAGTGCTTCACATTGATTGAAAAAAAACAATATTAAAATACATTAAGATTTGATTATACATCAAGAAATAAAATGACATTTGAGAGAAATACAATAAAATAAAAATAAATATAAAAACAGCGCACATTAAAATATTTGATTATGCATAGAATTTTTGAAGTGCAAGAAATAAGATGAAATTTGAGAGAAATACAATAAAATAAAAATAAAAGCAGCGCACGTTAAAATATTTGATTATGCACAGAATTTTTGAAGTGCAAGAAATAATGGTATGATGGTGGATGTATAGACCTAAATTATAGCTTTATGATTTTGTTCTATAAACTTATTTAATCACTATCATATTAACATATGAGTGGACTGGAGAATGACTGTTGACTGCGTGCCAAATATTCCTCGATTTATTTCTATTTCAACAGATTAAACTTGTTTTTTACCTGGTGGTCCACATTTATACCTTGCATTAACCCATAAAGACCCAAACCTGAACCGTTTACTAAAATAATCTGCTGAAAATGTTTAATATTTTCTCATCCACTAATCCTATCAATACATGTAAATAATTGGTGTAAAATGTAGTTATAGAGAGAAAAAAATCATCTGTCATCTCTTTAAGTATCCATGATTGGCTTCTTGTAGTTCATGTAGTCCTGCCAGATCCAGATCTGCCTAGTCTACTTATCAATATTCCTTTCCATCTTTCTTCCACCTCATGATGTTTTCCGTCTACATCAAGGAAAAGTGCTGAGGAAAAGTTTTCAAATGCAACCGTGCTGTCGTTTTTAATCCTATCAAAGTGCTGTCTTCATGTAAACTTCTGCAAAAACCCTTAAATTGCCTATGATGGCAATATGGATGTGAAGGCCTGCTCTGTCTATGACTTTAATCAGAAAATACATATATATATAAATATATGTATGTATGGTAGCCATGCGTATGTGGAGAGACATACGTCTAATGTTTTGATCCCGTTAGAAATATGGATTCTTTTACACATATCATGTAAAAAAAAAAAAAAAATCAGGTTGACAGAAAACTGCTGAAGAAAATATATGATTTCAAAGAGTACTTCCACAAATCTGAGGTCATCCTAACTTCCTTTCTCCACAATCTGCACAAAAAGACATCTCTGCAGCTTCAACATGACCAGACTTGTAGTGATTTCGATCTCTTTTTAATACTTTTCCACTTGTTCTCGAGAAAGGAAAGGTGTTAGTGATGTGCAGTCCATGAAGGCCTTTCATATTAAACTATGTTTTTTTTTTTGTTTGTTTGTTTTTTTTAACAAAAGGCAGAGCCCCGCTGGGTGTAGAGCAGGGCTCAGGAACCTTAAACACTCAAAGAGCCATTTGGACCAGTTTTGAACAGAAAAGAAAACACAGGGAGCCACAAAACCCTTTTGACAACTAAATGAAGATAAGACTGCATATCGTTTTTTATCTTAATGTTATGCATAAAAAAAAAAAATAAAAAAAAAGTCTATTAGGTTCAGCACTTGACAGCATTATTGCTAAATGTGCCTTTTGAACAGGTTCAGCACTGGACAGCACTATCTAAATGCTATGTATTAAAAAAAAAAAATTAAAAAAAACCTCTATTAGGTTCAGCACTGGACAGCGCTATGGTTACCTGTACCTTATGAACAGGGTCAGCACTGGACAGCGCTACGGTTACCTGTGCCTTATGAACAGGTTCAGCACTGGACAGCGCTACGGCCACCTGTGCCTTATGAACAGGTTCAGCACTGGACAGCGCTATGGTTACCTGTGCCTTATGAACAGGTTCAGCACTGGACAGCGCTACGGCCACCTGTACCTTATGAACAGGTTCAGCACTGGACAGCGTTATGGTTACCTGTGCCTTATGAACAGGTTCAGCACTGGACAGCGCTACGGCCACCTGTACCTTATGAACAGGTTCAGCACTGGACAGCGCTATGGTTACCTGTGTCTTATGAACATGTTCAGCACTGGACAGCGCTATGGTTACCTGTGTCTTATGAACAGGTTCAGCACTGGACAGCACTATCTTAATGCTGTGTAAAAAAAAACAAAAAAAAAAAACAAAAAACTACCTCTATTTGGTTCAGGTCCAGACAGCGCTATGGCTTCCTGTGCCGTATGAACAGGCCATGACAAAAAAAAAATTAAACACATTTTATTTTAATGTTACAAGATCGCCATAATCTTCAAATTTAGAATTACATTAAAATGACTAACAAATTAAAATAAAATTAGTTTAAATTAAATATTCATTAATCATGTTCCCAAAGCAAGCTAGCAAGCTACAGCAGAGGGATGACAGAACCACATGTGGCTCTAGAGCCATGGACTGACCAACCCTGATCTAGAACCCATGGTTCCCCACGGGTCAAGTTAGTGCACTATGAATCTAGTCTTGACATGTCATTACCATATTTGGTTACTTACCTGTAAGTGGCAAAAAAAAAAAAAAAAAAAAAAAAAAGAAGTTTATATAAAAAAAATACAAGAAAGGAACATGTATTTTAGAGCATTAGAACATCACTTTTAGAACATTAGATCCAGACACCTGTCCACATCTACATTATTCCTTTGAACATCATTCCTTACATTAGTACCATTACATCATGGTACCTAACAATTCAATTCAATTCAATTCAACTTTATTTGTATAGCCCAATATCACAACAAGGTTATCTCAAAGGGCTTTACAGAGTCAGTTAGAGTAAACAACAGTCAAATGAACAGCAAGAAAATGAGTAGTGTCCAGGGCATCCCCCGTCCTTAGACCCTCCTTCTCGGCAAGGAAAAACTCAAAACCCAGTGGGAAAAGGGAGAAACCTCGGGGAGAACCACAGTGAAGGAGAGATCCACTCCCATGGACGGACAGGCTATAGATGCAGCAGGACTGATGGACGTCCATTTGCAGATGTAGTTCTAGTCTACAAGGATGCAGTAGGGTGGACACATGGGGGGTCCATCCCGCTGGATGAGACAGGCAGGGGCAACAAGTGGACCTTGCAGACCCTGTAGACCACATTGGACCTGAGATTGTTGACTCACTGTCCTCACTCTAACTATCAGCTGTCACTGTCTTGTAATGTATGGAGAAATGAACAAAAATAGTCACTTGCCAGAAAAAAGGTTAACACTTTGGAAAAGGCACCAAATTGTTGAGACGTCATGATGCGTGCCAGATACCTTCGTCACAGAAAAGATACAACAAACTGATGCCCGACACATAGGCTTTCTGCCAACAAAAACACAACAAAGCAATATTTCCAATCATTTCACTTCACAGAGGAGTAATTTAATTAATCTTTAATGCCAATAAATGCTGATTATTGAAGCTGTAAGTAAAAAAAATAAGGGGGGGGGGGGGGTCAATACAAATCCAATAATCTAAGAAATGGCTTCAGCGAATGTGTCCGGGGCCTTGTAAGTTGGACTAATCGATGAAAATCAAAAGGTGGCCAAAGAGGTGGGAGCATCTCAAGAACAAATTGATTTCCAAGTGGCTTTGAAAAATTGAGGTTAGTACCAGGACTCAACGATGTCAAATGCACGGGATTAATACCTGTCCTTTCTTCGGGCTGCATATTCAGTCAGAATCCTACAACACACGAGCCACCGCTGGTCTAATATTCAAGCCACTTTTAATTAATTAGCGGCTCCTCTTCTATACCACACAAGACCGAACCTGCCAGGCACCAATCGCACAACATTTCTCACGCTGTAAGGCTGTCCACGGCCAGTTTGGAAGTCTCTCTCTCTCTCTCTGTCTTTACTTTCACTTTGTCACTGCCAGGGTCAGAAAAATCATGAAATAGCGCAGAGCTCCCAGTGGGACACTTTGTTTTCTGTGACACCGAGAAAGTCATTTGTCATCACACCGCTAAAGAGTTATCCTGTAAAAATAGAATCAAATATATCTTCACTTCACTAGCTTTTTTTTTTTTTTTTTTCTGAGGCTGTCATTCTGTTTGCTGTTTCATACCACAAACATTTCCCCCTTCATCTCCTTCCCTGCAATGTTTTACCTCCTGTCTAATTTAATGCATGATCTGACTTTTTGATGTAATTAGCTTGAAAAGTGACTCGAGGGCTGCAGTGCACTTAAAAGCAATTGGGTTTGTTTAGCTTTGTTGATTTGGAGCCATCAAGATATGAGGTGCAACAAGTTGTTCCACTTGAATCAGTGGAGTGTCTGTTGAAGAAAGTCTGGTTTAACGCTGTGTTTGCCGACACGAAATGACTGTCAACTTTCGAGACCTTATCCATGTAAAAACATATTATTTTACTTAAAGCCCATTCCTGCTCTACGTTAAAGATGCGGATGAGGCGTTCTGTCTGTCAGTATGTGCAGGGTGCATAATTAGTAAAAAAAAACAGGGGGTGGGGGGGGGGGTTGGGGGGGTGTAGTCCATAGCCAACGTCACAAACGTTGGCGTGGAACAAAAGTGAAACTTTCAATGCCCAACTCCCGGGTTATATTCCTCTATTATAGAGTGGATCTTATATGAAATTTTCACAACTTCTAACCTGTATCCACTGGACCCTCTCCACTGCTCTATGGCCCCCCCACAAATGCTGGCCCCATGAATTTCTCACGTTTACCCCCCCGCCCCTTCACAGTACCCCACGGGTACGTTCGCGAATTCTGAGACTACCGACAGTTCAGTTCTGGTGAACATTGGCTCCAACAATGTAGGACATAGATGTAAGATATTGTAGGTGTTGACCCCCCCCACCCCACCCCCCTCAACAAATCACACCCTGATTATATGCATAATTCCCGGGAGTTTACTGGTGCAACCCCCAACGGAGAATTTGGAGTAGTACCATCAGGAACCAGGGAAGCGGTGTTGAAATTTGAAAAGAATAATTTGAAAAAAAATTGAAAAAGGAAATAGGGCAACAAGGTGGTTCAGTGGTTAGCACTCGTGCGTCACAGACAGAAGGTCCTGGGTTCAATTTCAACACCAGTTGAAGGGGGTGGGGCCTTTCTGTGTGGAGTTTGCATGGGTTCTTTCGGAGTACCCTGGCATCCTCCTACCATCCAAAATCACGCACTGATAGGTTAATTAGTTCATCTAAATTGCCCGTAGGTGTGAATGTGAGAGTGATTGGTTGGGCGTCTCTATATCCATGGGTTTTCTGTCCATGTTTGTGGACAAGAGTTTCACAACTTCAGACAAAAAAAAAATGTCCACCGCAAAGGACATTCCAAAAAAAAAAATTTTTTTTTAAATGTATCTGAAAAAACTGTTGCATCATTATGCTTCTAATATAGGCAATTATTTATTTTTTTAAAAAGCCAAAACTTGTACTTTCCTGGGTCTCAGGAGGATATGTCAGCCCTGCGATGAACTGGCGACTCGTCCAGGATGTACCCTGCCTTTGCCCGTAGACACCATCGCGACCCTCTCAAGGATAAAGCAACTCAGAAGATAAATGAATGAATTTCCAGAGATGACGGAAGTCTTCAAAGAGTGACATACTAGGCCGATAACGGTACACATACCGCACCAAACCGTTTCGGTACACACCTGTTCGGTTCGGTACACAGCTGTACCGAAATAGCATAGTATGTTGAGTAAAAGAAAAAGGAATGAAAAACGTTGTTCGATGCGAAACTTAAAATCCACGAAAGTTTCACACGGACATATGGAAGGACGCACACATTGACCCGAAATATAAAATAGCAGCTGATATAAGGTTAAGAAAAAACAACAGATATGATGTGAACCTGGAAGGAAGAGACTGAAGACCCTCCACCATCAGTACAGTCCAGTTTGGATCAGTTCAGGTCCCGGTGAAAGACAACAAGGAAAGAGACGTTAATAAGACGGACATTGTTTGGCCCCTAGGAACTACGGTAGTTCTAAAACACTTACACTAGCTCGGTCTGTCTGTCTGTCAATCACGCATGCTGTGTAATAGAGGAATAAATAGAACGTTGAAAGTATATAAAGTTTCACTTTCGTTTCACGACTGCATTCGTTACGTTAGTTATGGACCGCACCCCCAGGTATATAACTGCGTGCCCCCCCGTTCCGACAAAAAAAAAAAAAAAAAAAAAAATACCCCTTGCACACAGGCACACAACACAGTTTGTTCTGTCCTAAAATAAATAATTTGGTTCATTGTGTTGTCCAAGTTGCTCTTCAGTTTGTTTAAACAGAATACCAGTTTGTCCTCTTGTTAATGTTGCACTTCATGTGGAATTTTTTTGTTATTTTTATGCAGAATGTGAACTGACAGAACTGTGATTAGATTTTTCTTGTTTGTTCAAAACTACCTTTAAGGGAAAAGTGCAACACTAATGTTTAAAATACATTTAGTAATATTAATAATTTATTTTATTTTCAATTTGATTTATAGCAGCATAATTATATTATTCCTGTTTTTCTATATTCTATTGTCTCCAAAAAATTGGGGGAAAAAATGTTACAAAAAAAAAAAAAAATCATAAATGCATTCATAGACATTTTAAGGGGTTTTCTTTCTTCCTGTACCGAACCGAAAATTTTGTGTACCGTTACAGGCCTACGACATACCATCATTTCCGGTTTATAAGCCTCTACTTTTTTTCAACACAGCTCAAAAATGATGCAGCTAATTTATGTTTTCCAGGCTAACAATTGATCCGGCTGTCAAAGAAGGAAATAGAGCTGCTGCACATAAGCTTGGCATCAGTGAATCAATGGTGGTACGTTGGAGATGGGGTGGCTGTGGCTTATAGTCAGGTAGTCCAGAAATAGTCCAGAAAGTACAGAATTGTCAATATAAACATTGGTATCCACATTAGTCATACCTCTTCTGTTGCCGTCATGTTTGTTATTATTGACTTTCTTTTTCTCACAAAACTTTACTCTTCTTCGTGGTATTTGGTCAGTATGTTAATTGAACATAGCGCCCTCAGGTGGATTGAATGAATGAATGAATGTTTTAGTTCAGTTACGTACAAAACACATACATATTAAAAAACAAACAAACATAAAATTAACACAATTATTAACTGAAAAAGGAAGAAGCTGAAGCTAGAGGCTTATTTCTGCTTCTCCTATTCCCATCGTTACTCCGACTCCACACCTGAAGTTGCAGCAGATTAAACATTAACACAAATTAGTCTACATTCGGTTTCTTAAGTCACTTTGAAATCATATTACGTTCACATCCTTTGAGAATTTGACAAGTTAAAGCTTTTTTGAAACTCGACAGCGAGCTACACAATTTCACTTCATCCTTCAATTTGTTCCATAATTTGACACCAATAACAGAAACACAGTGATATTTAACATTTGTTCTTACTTTACGTGTTTCAAACACAAACATCCCTCTTAAATTATAATTCCCTTCTCTTAAATTAAAAATGTTCTAATACAAACAGGAAGATTTTTACTTTTGGCACAAAACATAAATTCCATTGTTTTTAAATATACAATATCAAAAAATTTTAGTAAACCAGATTCTACAAAAAGTGGATTACTTGATTGGAGATAACCAGCTTTGTTTATGACTCTAATAGCTTTTTTTTTGGAGTTTAATTATCGGGTCTAAATTAGTTTTATACACATTGCCCCATATTTCCACACAGTACGACATATATGGCATTACAAGTGAACAATACAACATGTGCAAACATTTTTTGTTTTACAAATCTGGAGTTTTATAAAGAATTGCAACAGTCTTGGACATTTTACGTTTGATATATTCTATTTGTGGTTTCCAACAGAGTTTATGGTCAATAATCACTCCCAAAAATTTTGTTTCATACACTCTTTCAATTTCAGTTTCATTAATTTTCAGTTTATTTCCTCTAGCACCACCAAAAAACCATCAATTTTGTTTTATCTACATTAACCATTTTTTTTTAACTTGATCAATTCCTTTTCCACAGTTTCTAATATTTGTTTCATATTTGCTCCCGAATGAAGCAAATTAGTATCATCTGCAAATATTGTAAATTTTAACTCACTAGATGCCATAAAAAATATCATTTTGATAGAGTATAAATAACTTAGGTCCCACAACTGAACCTTGTGGGACCCCACATGTTACTTTTCTAAGTTGTGAATTTGTATTTCAAATTGTTACATACTGGAACCTATTTTGTAAATAACTTTTTAACCAGTTTTGTGCCACACCTCTTATACCATACGTTTCACATTTCCGGATTCATTGGCAAATGCTCATTTCAATGCAATGGATGCATCCAAGTCTGAAGGCAGTGACGCTTGACCCCATTTGAAACGTATGTACTTATTTACGTACCTGAAGCGAGCATGAATTGGCTTATAATTACCTGGACATTTTTTGTGAGAAGTTTTCAAGTTCCTTCCTAAATGTGTATGTGTGTCCTCCAGATGTTCCGACTACCTCATATAGTCCAAAGCCGTACGGGTTAAAAGGCTAATTGGTGAGTCTGAATCGCCTGTAGTTGTCTGTGTGTGTGTCAGCCCTGTGATGACCTGGCAACCTGTCCAGGATGTACCCCGCCTCCAGCCCACTGTCAGCTGGGATCACATCCAGCCTTTCCACGACCCTGCCAAGAATAAAACCATAGTTAGAATGATGCAGCTACCAGTGACTCTCAAAATAACACGTACAAGAGTGTTTGCAGATTTGATTATAATGTAGTGCCCCTATAGGCAGTGGGAGGTATTACACCTAAATGGAAGGGGTGGTCAACCTCAGCATTGAAATGAAGACGATGTGGAAGTACCTACATGTCTTAGTTCTGCTGGGGTTGGATCCAAAAAAGCCCTGGCTCTCATGGACTCTATTGAAAAGACTCTTTTCTCTAAAAATACTTATTATTAGTTATTTCAGTGTCATCTGTTTATTTGGACACTCCGATAAGACGTCAGGTCCATCTTTAAAGTTTCCTCTTTTAACCCTTTCATGCATGGATTGTGAGAACTTGAGTCAAGATTTATTTTTTGAGTGTTTTTATTCCTCCTTAGCCATGAAAAAAACAATGTGATCGAGTCTTTTTTTTTTTCTATGGAGTTACAAAAATATCCATGCATTTAATTTTTGAAGTAAAGAAACGTGTTTAAAACCCAATATCAGAAAGTGATATGAAAACAATGAAATGAAAACATTTTTAATGCTGCTAATCTGATGTCTTCTCACATTTTAACATATTCTAATGCTAGTAATTACTCACTTCATGGAGATAATATGAGGAAAAAAAAAAAAACTTTTTGTCTAACAAATAATTGATTTACACTCAAACATGTCACTGCAGGTCAGGTTTATCAAGAACAGCACAGTTACAGTAATAGTCTGAATGTCAGTGTATGGGATGATGCATAAGTGTCCACTGTGTTGGCTGATATGGAACTAAAACAACAAAACCCATGAATATACAAGAGAACAGCTGGAGAACAACTGTCCACTGGAGTGACCTATGCATGAAAGGGTTAATAAAATTTCAGGTTGAATGACAGGTCTGTATGGCAGCTGACATTTTTTTTATTTATTTATTTACTTACGTACTTACTTACTTACTTACTTGCTTATTTATTATAATAATAAAAACTTTTTTTTTTTTTTTTTTTCTAGACAGCTTGAATGTAATTGTGTTTAATAAGTTCCACTAAAAAGACAGTAAGTGACTTTGTTAGGCAGTGGTTTTAGGTTTACAGTGTGACAGATAGTGTAATAATAATAATAATAATAATAATAATAATAATAATAATAATAATAATAATAATAATAATAATGACTGCAATAATTTCGAATTGGTGGTTACAGCACAATAACTCCAAGTTAGGATTAGCAAGATATTGCTTTAGTACTAAAATGAGAATATAATGGTGATCATACATACAATTTCAGCAGTGTCTGAGAGAAAAACATAAGTAAAAGTTAAACAATTAATGTAGAAATTGTCCTTATCTAAGAAGAAATGGATTCACCAGAATTTAGAGAAGAAAAAAAAAAAACAATACTGCAAACTTGGACAAGGCCTTTATAAAGGTAAAATTTGGAGGATTAGATGTTTTAAATATCTTCTAAATTAATATTTTTTGTCTTTTTGTGAACCTTTCTGAGCAAGTAGCAGCCATGTATCACCTCCATGGGTTTCCTTGATACGGTAAATATTTCATCATAATTCATCCCAGGGGCCAGACTGGACCCTTTGGCGGGCCGGATTTGGCCCCCGGGCCACATGTTTGACACCTGTGTTCTAGACCAAAAAACATGTTTGAACAGATGTAAAATAGTTGAAAGTTTATTTCTGCAACCTCAAAAAGTTATGTTGTGGACATTTAGAGGTGTTTTTCATAATAAATATGCCATAAACTTTTAATCTTTTTTTTTTTTTTTTACTAAAACACACAGTTTTAAACATTTATTATTTAAAATAATGATAATGAATGACCAGATACTGAAAGTTAAGTTCTTCCTGAAAACAAAGGTGCAAAAGAATTGCAAAAAAAGAGACATTTTCTGACACTTTTATTGCAAAGACAACCTGAAGACACCAAAGCGGCCTGTTATAACGACAGCTTTAAAAGGGTTAACTGCTGCTGAGTCATTTTACCTTTTAGAAAATCAGCTGTATACTGCTTTCCTACCAATGCAGAGGCCTCACAAGATACATAGACAACCTATTTTTTCTTATCTAGACAAAACAGATCAGATGAAATGGGTAAAAGGTTGACTGGTTTGGAAATGTTAACCGTTCCGAAGACACATGAATGTCCAAGAAGTGCAGGCAAAGCTCGGATGATGACCTTTACACATTTTTTGCAGAATTTTAGATAGAGCCAAGTGCCAATCCCAGAAGCCGACGGAAAAGTATCAACATCTGCAGTAACTAGAATGTCCACTAGGGGGCTGGCTCCAAAAGTGAGTCAATCCCCATTGACCGCCATGTTACATTATCCAACTTTACAGCAGAAATTTCCATGTTTACAGCTTGGGACAAAAAAGGTTTTGGTTTCAGTTTTCTTATATTTATCCAAAATGTTATTTTTCTGTGTTTTATGCTGTGTGTTCACTACTAGCATTAGTTAGCACAGCTGCTAAGTGGAACATTAAGAGCTTGTTTATTAAATAAATAAATAAATAAATAAATAAATAAAAGACAGGCAGCTTTGAATGTTTAACCCTTAGATTTATAAGTGGGTCATATATAGCCCGATGAGGTTGTTTTCTTTCAATATATTTGTAATGCAAATTTGTTATTATTACATATTCCACACATTCCTCAAAAAACATGTTATTGACAACATGCCATTTACATTTTTAACTTACCTTTTATAGATTTTATGAAATTGTAATTTTTGCATTACTACCTCAACCTTCCATAGTTGGGTCAAAATGACCCGCGTTTATTTTCAATGGAATTTTATCTGAACATTTGATTCATTCTACAGCAAAACCAAAGGACTCACCCCCTTATAAAATGGATATTGACATAATTCTATTGCTGTTATATACTACAGTGTATATTATATACAATATATACTTTGCTTTTCAAATTTAAAAATGTAAAAATAAATATTCCAAACATGAAATCAGTCTATTGTGGGCCAAAATATAACACCGATGATTTTTTTTAATGTGATAAAATGACAAAAATGGCATAAAAACACACTGATTTAACACCATTTCTGGAAGAATGTAGAGTTCAGACACTCATGCACGTTAAAGGATTGTTTTCTGGTGTTTAATTACAATAACTGGCGTAACTTAGCTACATTAGCTGATGTTAGCATGAATATTTATAGAATTATATTGCCTGTCAGCTAGCCTGCTAATTAGCTCACATAGCCGTTATTAGTGTGTTTATGCATTTTACTGCTTTCACGTTCCTGTTATCACACACAAATGTACGTGTTAACATTTACTAAGGAGCTGAAATGACTCAGTCGTGTTTAATATCACACGACTGGTGTTTTCAGTAAGTTTTCACCTTTCAAATTTCTCCAATTCTACCAACATATTGCACATCTTTAGCCTTCAAAACTGCAGCTTACAAACATCACAAAGGTTTTGTCCATATTAATATATCATCTACGGGTGATGAGGATAACATTTCAAAGGGTTTTATATCATAGGTTTGTGTCATTATTTATTTTGAGGAAAGTTGAAACAGAATTCCTTGTGTGATCTAAATATTTAAGTGTATGATTATAAAAATTTACAAAATACTATCTTCATTTATTAAAACTGTTCTTTCCAATCCAATGTGAGCAATTATCATGGTACTACTATTGGCATCGAGGTTAAGAATAATATATTTTTTTCTCCAAGCACATACTTGGAGGCATTGTGCCTTGGTTGCACAGACTTTTTTAATTATAAATTCTCATATGTCATTATTAAAACAGACCTAATTCCCAACACAGAGGGCATATTTAATTGCATTTCAAGATTTTCCTGATAGGTTTTACGAGATAAAGTTAGCTCAAATCAACTAAAGGCCATTTAACAACCATTACATTCTACAGGCAATGCTGTTCAAAGCTGTATCTACATATTGTAGCGATTTAACTTGAGTGGACACTAATGAGTTTGCAGACAAATAAATAACTGACACATGCAGCGGGGATTCATATAATTTAGATCCATTTGCCCTCCATGCCGGTACTCGATAAACACATCTTTGGACATAAAAGCTTACAGTTATGGAAATGTAAGGAATGGACAGTAATGAAAAACAAACATAAAGTGAGATGCATTATGTTTCAATACAGCACTGCTGTTTCTTATATAAGCAGAACAAACATCAGTAAAAAGCTGTAAGAAAAGTGGTAGTAAAATTTAAGGACATTTCTGCATCTGTGCACATGCATTTCTGCTTTTGTCAGTGTGGAGTTTGTGATGACGCTGAATTCGATTTAATACAGGGTGGGGAAGCAAAATTTACAATGAACATTTAGTTGTTTTTTCTCAGCAGGCACTACGTCAATTGTTTTGAACCCAAACATATATTGATGTCATAATCATACCTAACACTATTATCCATACCTTTTCAGAAACTTTTGCCCATATGAGTAATCAGGAAAGCAAACGTCAAAGAGTGTGTGATTTGCTGAATGCACTCGTCACACCAAAGGAGATTTCAAAAATAGTTGGAGTGTCCATAAAGACTGTTTATAATGGAAAGAAGAGAATGACTATGAGCAAAACTATTACCAGAAAGTCTGGAAGTGGAGGAAGCAACAAAAAACGTACCAAAGCTTTTATTAAAGCTCTCAAATCCAAAATCCTAAAGGATCCAACCAAATCCATAAGAAAAATGGCAATTGAACTTGAGGTAGACAACAAGACCGTTAGAAATGCAGTAAAATATGATTTGAAGTTAAAATCTTACACAAGAACACCAAAACACTTGTTGACAACAGCAACAAATCCAACTTTAGCAATTTTTGGGAATCATGTTTATGGTCGCCTTCTAGCCCAGATCTAAACCCTCTGGATTCTGCTATTTGGGGCGTTTTAGAACATGCTACCAATAGAACATCACACAGCAACTTTCTTAAAGATACTATTAAAGAAGAATGGGAGAAGTTGTCACCCGAATATTTGAGGAACACTTGCACAAGTTTCAGGAAGCGTGTGAAGGCAGTTATTGAGAAAGAAGGAGGACACATAGAATAAAAACATTTTCTATTATGGACATTTTCTTGTGGCAAATAAATTCTCATGACTTTCAATAAACTAATTGGTCATACACTGTCTTTCAACCCCTGCCTCAAAATATTGTAAATTTTGCTTCCCCACCCTGTATGTATAACACTGGGTTACAAAAAAAATGTTTTTTGCAAGTTGTCTAGGTTTTTTCAACTGAATTAGGACCATTTTGCACCGCTAAATCCAAAAATGACATCTGTTTTTCTCAATCAGGTCAGGTTTTTTTTTGCTAATTTGATTTTGAAAAATTTGATCTTCTCACAAAATTGATTACATTTTTGTGACTTTATCAGTTGATTTTTTATATAGTTTTCACCCAAAAAAGGTTTTAAGAGAAAAACAAATCATTTTCTAACAGGATTCCTGTTAGGTACAATGGTGCATTCACCGCAGATGTAGCAGAATACGTCAGGCTTATTTTTGCAAGATTTTCTAGTCGAAGCCATTTCATTCATCTGTAATATTAAAAAAAAAAAACATTAATCATAAATTGGCAAAAGTAAAATCTTCAGAACTTGTTTATTGCAAGAAATATGAAAGAATTTTGTATCGTATGATGTGAAAATGCCCATAAATGTAAGCAAAAATGTTAAAAAGCCAATATGTAGCATAGTTCAGAAAGTTGACCTGATTGAGCAAAATTAATGTGATTTTTGGATTCAGCACACCAAAATGATCCTAAATCAGCTCAAAAAACTTCAACAATAAATGTGTTGTTGACCAGTGTAATGATTACTTAATTGTTTGAAAGCTCCAGAATGCCAAAACCTATATAATGGAAAGTAAAGGTTGTTGCATTATATTTTTTTCATCAATTGTATTAAAAAAACTGACACTTGAGCACCAGAAATGCACCTAAGCGCCTTTATTGTCACACTGGAAACGAGAGTTGAGTTATTATTTGAACATGAAAAGGCAATAGCCACGGAAAAGAACAAATTAACCCAATTTAAAGTGTTGGAAAAATTGATAATGTAAAAGAAGAAAAGTCCAGGTATGAGAATATACATTTTGAAAAATTAGTCCCAGTTCTGCATTTGATAAGTTTTGGAATTTTCTTTTATGGATGTCAGTAGGTAGGAGATTGGTGGATGTTTGTCCAGATTTACAGACCCAGGTTTTCACGCATGAGTAAGCAGGGGCAAATTGCGCGATTCAAGTTAGTAGAGGCGGGATTTAAATCCAATCAAAGGTCATGGGAGGGGACAATGAGCATCCATCTTGTTTTCCACAAAATTGCCAGGTTACAGCATTAATACTTTGTTCACCGTGTCAATTTCATTTCTTTACCCATGGCAGCTGTTCCTGCCTTTCAAAGTTCAAATTCAACTTGTTTAGGCCTGGATATGTCACTGAGGACAGGTCAATTTAGGGTTAGGGTTAGGCTAACCCTGGTTTGGTTTGTATGTTTATACTCATTAAGAGTATATGTCTTGGTTTTGTGGATTGAAAAAGTTTAAATAAAATCATATAAAAAAAAAAGGTTACAGTTACTGAAATGTATGGAATGAAAAGTAATGAAAAACTAGCATAAAGTGGGGGTGCATTATGTTTCAATACAGCACTGCTATTTCTTATATAAGCACAAAAAACATTAGTAAAAAGCTTCTAAAGTTTTTTTTTTTAAACTTTAGAAATAATTTGTCATTTCTGCATATGTGCACGTACATTTATGTTTACGTCAGTGTGGAGTTTGTGATGATGCTGATTTGGATTTGATATGTTTAATGATTAGTTAATTGCTTAAAAGCTCCAAAATGCCAGAACCTATATAATGGAAAGTAATGGATATAAGTAAAAAAATAAAAATAAAAAAGAATATTTGTTTTGTTGAAATACCTCCCAGTTTGTGCACAACAAAGCAGCGGTGGCTGGATCAGTGTGCTATTTTTTTCCTTGAAAAACCTGATGTATACAATTAGATACATGCAATACACAGATAATCCACCAGGAGGGATGAATTTGTTCACCAGAGGCCTTTCCAGTGAATTACTAATTTGTTAGGCATGTTTGTTATGTTATGCTCTGGTTTGTTCAGAAATAATAATATTTCAGCATTGAGACCCAATGTATCAAATATGATACAAAATTTAAACTCATACATGGAAATTGATATTTGAAACTTTTTTTTTTTTTTTTTGTTCCGAAGGACCAATAAAGGCTCCAGTTTCAGAGAAATTGAATTTTCTGTCAATGATCTAATGGTTCAGGCTGTATAGGGTTAACAATCTCATTAAGTTCATCATTTTACACTTGCCTTGTATTTCATAGAATATCTGTACGTATGTATGTTTTGTGACAACCAATAAAGATGAAATAAAATTAATTCATTAAAACACTGGTATGATATGCTACCAACGTCAATAACTTTACTTGTGTAAAACTCAAAGTCCTGAAATGCTGGAGAAATTCCAATTCTAGATTTGGGATTATTATCACACTAGCAAAATCATTGTCGACTAATATTACTGTAGTCTAAACTGAAATATGTCACCTTTAACGATATTTCAGCTGTTAAAGTGTTCAGATAAAGACATTCAGTAGCTGTGGTATTTGATGGTAACTTTGGAAAAGTTGCAAAATATAAAATGCTGTAATAAACAGAAGAAATAAAATGTAATAATAATATTAAGAGTATTTAATGTATATAATAATATTAGAGCATTGAGACCCGATGTATCAAATATGATACAAAATTGAAACGCACCAATAAAGGCTCCAGTTTCAAAGAACTGAAATTTTCAGTCAATGATTTAATGGTTCAGGGTTCACAAGGTTAACCCTTTCATGCACACTGGTCACTACAGTGGACAGTTATTCTACAGCTGTTCTCCTGTATATTCATGGATTTTTTTTTTTTTTTTTTTTTTTTTTTTTTTTACACATATCTTTATTAAAGTTTTAAGACACTACATATATTTTCTGACATGAATTGGTAACATTATGTAGATCTCTCCTGAGCATAAACCCCCAGAATCACAAGCCCTCCCCATAGTTTTCACACAATTTATCAGTAAATACATGTTTCTGTGCGTCAAAAATTAAACGTGTGGTGTCCAGCTGAGGGGACATTTTTGCAACTTCAGGAAAAATTGGTTCATAAGATTTTTTTTTTTTTCATTATTATTTATTTTTATATATATATATATATATTTTTTTTTTATTTTTCAAAAATTATTTTTATTTATTTATTTTTCAGAAGAAAATTTTCAATCGCATTGTTTTTTTCATGCCCAAAGAGGAATAAAAAGTCAGGAAAAATTTTTGATTAAGGTTCTCATAATTCGTGCATGAAAGGGTTAAATATAAATGTTTTTGTAAAATTATTTCAGATGATTCCTATCGTCTTCTTCCTTATGTGAAACACATGACCATATTGACGAGCCACCACTGACAAACACTAAAAAATATAACAGCGTTATGCTATAAATTGAGTACATTTACACATGTACAATGACCTTGCAAAGACTTAAGCTTCTCAATGACATTTTGCACTGTTGTATTATTAGAAAAACAGACAATCAAGTTTTTGTTTTTTTTTTCCAATTACTGATCTTCTTCTTACATCAAAGGTTGAATTTAAGTCCAACATTTTCCTGCTCAAACTCCCAAACTCACTGACTGGCAGTGCAGTTGTCCTGGATATAAATGCATGTGTAAAACATTTGTGCTGGTGTGGAAAACAAACCCGATGTCTTTCCATCATCGCTTTGGCACATCACACCTCACGCTTTCTGATGGTTGAAGTGAAGAAAATTAGAATTTTCTGCATAATTAATCTCAGTGATAGAGGAATAATGAACTTCTAAATTGCAGCGGCATGCAGCGCACACACTACGAGGTACTCCGAGAATGGATACAGCTGCAAAATCTATGCCGAGAGCAAGCACAGGACTCCGAGTTTGCATAGATTAAACGGCTCGAATCTATAGAGTTAGATGAGTTGCCATCGACTGAATGCTCACTGATTGACATTTAAAACCTTGACACAAACAAAATCCTCTCTGTCTCTTAATTATTGTAGTTTCCTCTGGGCTCCATGTGGATAAAGGCTATAGAAACATTGCATTTAGTTATGCCAAATCTATACATAATTGATCATCTTGGCTTAAATTATTTATCCTTATCAGGATATAAATATTGCATGGCTTACATGAATAATTAATCACTATCAAATTCAATTCTGTGTAGCTTTGGACTATTGTAAGCACTTGGCCATGGGTAATTGCATATTGACTGCGGGTTAAGCCAAATGTTTGTCAAACTGTGAATAAGACGGAATAACTGCTGTGCTTTTCCTGATAAGGGTCGACTGTATGTTGTCTGCGTTCCACCATCAACATATTTGAGACTTTTCTCATAAATAGTTGAGGAGTCCAACTTCTTTATTACTATTATTTTATTTATTTATTTTTTAAACCTCTGTTGGATATGCATCAGGTCTCATTACGTAGACCCAGTGTTGGGAGTAATGCATTACAAAAGTAATGCAGTAGTGTAAGGCATTACTAATCAGTTTTCAGTAATATTTTACTCTTTACATGTGCAATAGAACTTGCGTTACAACAAACATTTTGCGCATAATTTAATTATTCATTCATTCATTATCTGAACCCGCTTTATCCTCATTAGGGTCACGGGGGTTGCTTGGAACCTATCCCAGCTACATAGGGGCGAAGGCGGGGTACACCCTGGACATTTCGCCAGTTCATCGCAGGGCATAATTTAATTACTCAAATGAAAAAAAACAAAACAAAAACAGCAAGACCTTAAAACTGTGTACGACTTTCATCACCAATTTTTCTTCACATTTGGAAAACCCAAGCGATAGCCACCTTATCACTAATCCATTAGTCTTTCCATGCTAACGCACCTGAATCACTTCCCTCGCTGTGAACAACTTTGGACGTTTTCGGAAATTTTGTTGCGAAGTGCATAGTGGGAATGGGAATTCTACGTAGCCACGGCAGCAACAAACACAGAAACGGCTTCATAGTTTCTTGCTGCTGCGGCTGCGTGGAATTCCGAAAAGGCCCGAGTGACGGTTTGGTTTCGGTTTGGTATGTATGTGATGGCATACACTTCGAAGTTGTTCACCGTGAGATAAGTGATTCAGGTGTGTAAGTGCAGAAAGACTAATGGATTAGTGATAATGAACACTCAGGTTTTACAAATTTGAAGAACTGGTGACATGTCCAGGGTGTACCCCTCCATCGCCCGTAAGTAGCTGGGTTAGGTTCCAGCGACCCCCATGACCCTAGTGAGGATAAAGCAGGTTCAGATAACAAATGAATGAATGAATGAACTAATGATGAAAGTCATACGCAGCTTTAAGGAACAGGGTTCCTAGAAGTTTCTATAAGTTTAATTTAAGACTTTTTAAGACATTTTTAAGACTACTTAGAGCAAAGTTTAATGCCCATTTAACAGTTTCTTTCACAGTCATTCTAGCAAAAAACTTTGTGACTCCTAGAATTTAGAAAATTATATTTATTTACTCCATCGCCTTGATTCCCACTGTTCCGAGTTCTTTCTCAGAGGAGGCTGCAACGTTAGCGATAATTGTTCCTAATTTCAATATAAATTGTCGGGTTGGAACGGATGGAACTGAGTTGACTAACATTACTTTCTTTGCAGATATTTAAGCACAATACAGCAAACAAGTGTATGGCAACATAACTTAATATTTACCATATCAAATTCAAGACTTTTAGGACTTTTTAAGACCCTGCAGGAACCATGAAGAATCAGAAATCCATCTGTAAAGTTCTGTTTCCTGTTGGTGTTCAGCCAATGGGTGAAGATGATAGAAGACAGTACATTGTCCACATGGACGTATGCTCAGTACTAACCCTAACCCTGCTTTATAGAAGCTAGTTAGCATGATCCGTGTGATCAGCAATGACAAGGTAAGCTAACGTTTCCATGACTAGTTAGAATTCTTTATCAATTGTAGATTTATCTACAGGCGTCCTTGCCGCCCTGCCACCTGTTTGTTGAAAAAAAAAAATGTACATGTTACTGCTGGGATCCGAACATCGTAGACCGTAGCGTTACTTACTGAGCTATCGTCCACATGTACTTCATGGGCGCAAATTTAAGTGTCCCAAGTACGGATGGGAATCGAGAACCGGTTCTCTTAGGGGAAAATCCGATAGTTCACTTGCTTTGGTCCGGACCAATTTTTTTTTTTTTTTTTTTTAATTTGGTGCGGTTCGTATTCACACTGTACATTTTTGTAAGTGGACCAAAATCTGTAAACAAAACCACGTGTGCTGAGGTCGTTCATCCATTGGACAGAAATGAGCAGAGTCCATTAAAGCGCTCAGTCCAAAGTGAAAGGACAGAATCATGGACATTTTGCGTGCTGTTTTTGTTATTGTCATAGCGGTTTTTACAGATGCAGACGTTTGCACAAGTGTTTGAGCAACAAGAGCGTTTGATGCAACGTCAGGTTTACAGTATTGTAGAATTCATTTCTCAATGACGAAGACACAGGGCAAGACGGCTACGGAGGACAGCGCTCATGTGTGCACATCATGTTGTGACTGTTGGTCTGATTCACACAGACGTAACAGGTATGAAGTGTGAATTCTGCTAGTTTATGAAAAGACTGTTCTCCAAAAGCATTAGTGCTCCGTACTGCTTACCTATGCGTATCTATCCTATATCACAGTTCACTTTAGCCAGGAACAGAATTCCTTAACGCAGGTAAAGTTTGCTGGGGGTGATGAAGTTGTTTATTTTTATTTCAAGCACAACAGACAGATCTAACCGTCATCCTAATCATTCTCTCGCTGAACAAGCTGAAAACGTCGGAGTTTTTATGTGTCCCTTCTAGCAGCTGTGTTATATGCACATCTGCCCAGATGTCTAAAAGGCAGCGTGTCCCTTCGAGCTCCAAATTTGACCAGGGCTCATTTTCAGCTCCGTAGCCTATCCTCACTCTGAGCGCTTCTGTGGTAAAACTCTGTTGTCCATAATGCTCGACGCACGATGGGAGCTCGTTAGGTACAAAAAACCCAAATGTGTCGGATCTGGTCCGGTCTGCTTTCACACCTCAAACGAACCGCGCCAGAGTTCGTATGGAACCGCACCGAGACCACCTCTTCAACTGGGTCTCGGTTCGCTTGTTCGGTCCGGAACAGAGTTTGGTGGTTTTTATTCACACCAGCCCAAAAGGTCCGAACCAAGGGAGCAAACGAACTCTGGTCCGTTTTAAACGGACCAAACAAGGCAGGTGTGAATACACCCTTAGAGAACTGGATCCCAGTAGCTCAATTCCTTGGAATTGTTTGCCTGCCTCCTTAATGATTCTGCTTATCGATTCCGCCTTCATTGCGCATGTGCGATGACGTCACGCGGACGCTGCATTGTTTTGGTCAGAATGTAGCCAACATGGCGTTGAGGCAGAAACGGTCTAAAAAGTCAAAGCCAGGTCCACTTATTTGGAACACTGTCAAAGCTTCCATGTCTTCAAAAGGGTGGAATCCCTCCAATATGCCCAAACATTTGTCCACAGCATGTGATTCATTCACAGGAATGTCACGTATTTGATACGCTACTTAGCGACTTTTGTGAATGTAGCGGCAGAGTGAACGCTGGGCCCACATCTGGTTCCGGTGCTGGCAACAAACATCGTACCCCCTCAAATACAAGTTTCCGAAAGTAGGGGAAAGGAAATGAGGTGCACAACAACGGGAGATGATTCGAGCCGAGTCGAACTGGTTCCACGTGGTGGACATGCAGCAGAAGTGTCTTAAGTTTCACTTTCACTGCCCCCCCCCCCAAACCGGGACCGCCGTCATCTGTTATTATTATGTGTACATACTGTATATGTTATATTTTCTGTGCAGAGATGGAAATATAAAAGACAGTTAATGCAAACGCACCTGTTTGTACTCTTTTATTCCCTCACCCAATGAGAATCGATAAGGGAATCAAAAAAGGAATCGACTCCATAAGCAAAATCGATAATGGAACTGGAACCGTTAAATTCTTATCGATTCCCATCCCTAGTCCCAAGGCTTTCCTATCTCTTGCATGTCATTTATGACTAAAGTCTGTATGTAACTCAAAAGTAATACAGAAGTGATTACAATTCTGAGACAGTAGTATTATAAGGGGAGAAATTACTTTTAAATAACAGTAACAAGTAATCTGTAATATATTAAAGTTTGGAAGTAAGTTGAATAACACCGCATAGACCAGAAAAATAATAACATAATAACCTATAAATAATGACAACTCCAAATTCTTGTCTATGTTTTAGTGTAAAAAAACAAAAACAAAACATTAAATTATGAAAATACTGACTTTTTTAAACTATCCACAAAAAAAGAAGGAAAAAAAAAAAAAAAAAAAAAAAAAAACCCTGAAAAAACAGAAATTTAAATTAAAAAAAACGTAAGAAAATTTAGTGAAATTTTAACAATATTATTCCTCAACTTATCATTTCTACATGTGCATTATGGATCAGATCTACAAAGACACTAAACACTGAGGAACCGGAAGAAAATAGTTCAAATTGTGGTGAATTTTCTTTAGACATTTCAGGTTCATATTTGTTCAGGTTATTCACATTTTAGTGTTACAGGAGTTTGTAAATGTAAATATTTTCATAATTTAATGTTATTTTTTGCACTACAACAAAACAAAAAAATGAAGTTGTTAATTCTAGATTTTGTTTGCTTAATTCAAGACTTTTTTTTACTTAGTTGAAGATTTTTTTTGGTGTAATTCAAGATTTTTTGCTAAATTGGAGATTTTTTGGCTTAATTGAATTTTTTTTTTTTTACTTAATTGAAGATTTTTTTTTTGGCTTAATTCAAGATTTTGTTTACTTAATTGAAGATTTATTTATTTATTTATTTTTTGTCTTAATTCAAGATTTTTTTACTTAATTGAAGATTTTTTTTTTTTTTTTTTTGGCTTAATTCAAGATTTTTTTTTTTTTTTTTTTTTTACTTAATTGAAGATTTTTTTTTTTGGTTTAATTCAAGATTTTTCTGCTAATTTCATTTTTTTTTTTTTTTTTGCTTAATTGAAGATTTTTTTCTACTTAATTGAAGTTTTTTTGGCTTAATTCCAGATTTTTTTCCTTAATTCAAGCTAATTTTTTTTTTTTTTTTTTTTTTTTTTTGCTTAATTCAATTCAAGACTGCAGAATTTTTGCACTTGGAAAAAACATCCCAGGGGCAGAACTG
This sequence comes from Sphaeramia orbicularis, assembly GCF_902148855.1. NCBI lineage: Eukaryota > Metazoa > Chordata > Actinopteri > Kurtiformes > Apogonidae > Sphaeramia > Sphaeramia orbicularis. The sequence goes on along the minus strand of NC_043958.1, from coordinate 23,388,260 downwards.
GACCCTTTGGCGGGCCACATTTGGCCCCCGGGCCGCATGTTTGACACCCCTGGCATAGACCCACATGACTTCCCATGCATAAGCAATAGTCTGTGTTGTAGTAGCTGGAATTTAACAGTCACAGATCAATGAAACACTCATGGAAATCTCAGTGGGGAATCAAATTGGCAAGGCATTCCTCCCAAACCTCTCCCAGTACTTCCAAACCCTTAAGTGGGGTGTTTAACCTCCTACTGGTTCACCAGAGCGTCTCAGTAGCCAAACAGGCATGTCTGTAATTAAATTACAGGCAACATATAAGGAATTGATAAAAATGGACTGGGAAAGATAAAAGAAAATCATAAAATGCAACACAAACGGACGGTTTGGAATGAACGAATAGTGAATTGCACACCTTTGAAGTGCACTTGCAACACCAGACAGCACAGGCAACGTTAAGCAAATCTAATTTCAGTTCAAATATTTCCTCAGTGGAATTTCACAGCTGTTTTCAAATGTTCCCTTCTCTGTAGTGTATCAAAGATCAAGAAGTATGTGGCTCAGTTCCCTTAATACAGGGGTGACAAACATGCGGCCCGGGGGCCTAATGCGGCCCGCCAAAGGGTTGAGTTCGGCCCCTGGGATGTTTTTGCCAAGTGCAAATATTCCACAGTCTTGAATTGAAATTAAAAAAAAAATAAAAAAAAATTTTAGCTTGAATTAAGGAAAAAATCTTGAATTAAGCCCAAAAAAAAAAAAAATCTTCAATTAAGTAAAAAAAAAATCTTCAATTAAGCAAAAAAAAAAGACAGAAAATCTTCAATTAAGCAAAACAAATCTCAAATTTAGCAAAAAAAATATTTAATTAAGCCAAAAAAACCTAAATTAAGTCAAAAAAATTCTTCAATTAAGCAAAAAAAAAAAAAAAAAAATCTTCAGTTAAGCCAAAAAAAAAAAAAAAAATCTTCAATTAAGCCAAAAAAACCTCAAATTCAGCAAAAATATCTTTAATTAAGCCAAAACAAAACAATCCTAAATTAAGTAAAAAAAAAAAAAAAAAAAAAAAAAAAAAAAAAAGGACTTCAATTAAGCCAAAAAAAAAATAAATCTTCAATTAAGTTAAAAAAAATCTTCAATTAAGCAAAAAAAAAAAAAAAATCTTCAATTAACCCAAAAAAAAATCTCAAATTTCGCAAAAAATCTTTAATTAAGCCAAAATAAACTTCAATTAAGTTAGAAAAAAAAAAAAAAATCTTGAATTAAGCAAAAAAAAAAAAAAAAAGTCAATTAAGTAAAAACTTTTTGAATTAAACAAAAAAAATCTTGACTTAACTTTTTTTTTTCTCTCTTTTACTGCAAAAAATAACATTAAATTATGAAAACATATACATTTACAAACTCCCCTGTAACAATAAAATGTGAATAACCTGAACAAATATGAACAACCTGAAATGTCTAAAGAAAATTCAGCACAATTTTAACAATTTTTCTGCCTGTTTTTCAGTGTTTAGTGTCTTTGTAGATCCGATCCACAATGCACATGGACAAATTATAAGTTGAGGAATAATATTGTGAAATTGCACTAAATTTTCTTGCATTTTTTAATTTAAATTTCAGTTTTTTCTTTTTTTGTGTGTGTGGATAGTTTATAAAAGTAAGTATTCTCATAATTTAATGTTTTGGGTTTTTTTTGTACAACAAAACAAAGACAAAAATTTGGAGTTGTCATTATTTATAGGTTATTATTTGTTGTTATTATTTTTCTGGTGCAGATCAAACTTAGCTGAATATGGCCCCTGAACTAAAATGACTTTGACACCCCTGCCTTAATATGTTCGGAAAGATAAACGTCAACAAAAGCTGACGGAATACGATAATATTAAGCGTTGTGTAATCAGCTCATGTAGTGTGTCTTCACAGAATCCTAAAGCTAAAAAAAAAAAAAAAAAAAACAGGCCGGAGTCATAATGAACTCTGTCCATCTGTGCACTTGCAAGCGATACTAGGACACCCATTACCTAATTCGAAACTTGCGATGTTACGTAATAGCTCAAGAAGCACAAACTGTGCCTCATCCCCCTCAAAAAAAAAAAGAAAAAAGTCAAGCTGAAGCAGGGCACAGTGGAAACTGTAACATTATTGAATGGATGTGACTACATCTGTCCACCTGCGCTTGAGCAATTTAAAATGGATTTGTGTTTAGGATGTTTGCCAGTTAATCTCTGTTGGGGATTCATACATGCTCGAGGGACCCAAACAATAAAAGAGCGACATGATTTTTTTCAATAGGTAACACAGCAGCGAGGATACAGAGGTTATAGATTTAGACGTCATTGGGGACACTGACGCCGACATTATATAGTACCTTTATTGCACTGTGTCAAATCTGTAAACCTTCAGATAATATGTATGGATTAACTTTTAATAAACAAACTGCTGCATTAGATAGTTGGAATGTAAGGGGTAGTGACTGCTGTGTCTTGGTGAATATGAATGAATGGTTTATTTTGGTTTCTGGTTATACATTAACCCTTTCAATGGACAGTTATTCAAAGCTCTTCTCTTGTATGTTTATGGATTTTATTGTTTTAGTTCCATATCAGTCGACACAGTGGACGCTTATGCATCATCCCATCCACTGTAATTCATATTGTATGTAATTCTAGTTAAACCAGATCTGCAGTAACATGTTTGAGTACTGAAAAGGTGGGAATTATATTATACTTCCTCTCATGGCTTTTCAAATGTGCAAATGAAGTCATGTATATGTGTAAGTTTTTTTTTTTTTTTTTTGTGTTTTCTTCCATGACCTCATACTACTTGTTTTATTTCTAAAGACTAAGTAAGAATACTTTGTCTTGTTGCATATTTGAACTAAACTAAAAAAATAAAAATAAAAAATTGTTTGTTATTGTTGCTAAACTACGGAAGCGTGTTGCATTCACACAAAAAATTAAATTCGGCTCTGTTTTTCTGAATTAACGAGATAATTATCTCGTAATTAAAAGAAAAAATAAGTTTAAAAAAATCAGCGCTGTTTTTCTGAATTAATGAGAGACTGTTTTCTGAAAAACATTAAATTTGGCTTTGTTTTTCTGAATTTACGAGATACTGTTTCCTGAAAAAAAACATTTTGCTCTGTTTTTCTGAGTTAAGAGATACTGTTTTCTGAAAAAAAAAAAAAAAAAAGCTCTGTTTTTCTGAGTTTACGAGATACTGTTTTCTGAAAAAAAAAAAAAAATCTGCTCGGTTTTTCTGAGTTAAGAGATACTGTTTTCTGAAAAAAAAAATACATTTGCTCAGTTTTTCTGAGTTTACGAGATACTGTTTTCTGAAAAAAAATAATAAATTTGCTCTGTTTTTCCGAGTTTACGAGATACTGTTTTCTGAAAAATAAAAAATAAAAAAATGCTGTTTTTCTGAGTTTATGAGATACTGTTTTCTGGAAAAAAAAAAAAAAAAAAAAAATTTGCTCTGTTTTTCTGAGTTTACGAGATACTGTTTTCTGAAAAAAAATAATAAATTTGCTCTGTTTTTCCGAGTTTACGAGATACTGTTTTCTGAAAAATAAAAAATAAAAAAATGCTGTTTTTCTGAGTTTATGAGATACTGTTTTCTGGAAAAAAAAAAAAAAAAAAAAATCTGCTCTGTTTTTCATAGTTAAGAGATACTGTTTTCTGAAAAAAAAATTGCTCTGTTTTTCTGAGTTTACGAGATACTGTTTTCTGAAAAAAAAAAAAAATGCTCTGTTTTTCTGAGTTTATGAGATACTGTTTTCTGAAAAAAATAAATAAATCTGCTCTGTTTTTCTGAGTTAAAAAGATACTGTTTTCTGAAAAAAAAAAAAAATTGCTCTGTTTTTCTGAGTTTACGAGATACTATTTTCTGAAAAAAAATTGCTCTTTTTTTCTGAGTTTACGAGATACTGTTTTCTGAAAAAAAAAAAATTAAAAATTGCTCTGTTTTTCTGAGTTTACGAGATACTTTTTTCTGAAAAAAAAAAATAAAAATTTCTCTGTTTTTCTGAGTTTACGAGATACTGTTTTCTGGAAAAAAAAAAAAAAATTTCTCTGTTTTTCTGAGTTTACGCGATACTGTTTTCTGAAAAAAAAAAAAAAATTGCTCTGTTTCTCTGAGTTTACGAGATACTGTTTTCTGAAAAAAAAAAAAAATTGCTCTGTTTCTCTGAGTTTACGAGATACTGTTTTCTGAAAAAAAAAAAAAAAATTTGCTCTGTTTCTCTGAGTTTACGAGATACTGTTTTCTGGAAAAAATTAAACTGGGCTCTTTTTCTCTGTCAGTGGGACAGTCCCTGGTCCAGGCAGGAGCTCCTTCTATCTGTGCTGCTGAAAGCCTCTCGGGGGAGCGTCGAGTTGTTTCCGTTCTCGTAACCGGTTCCGATTACGGATCATGGAACTAGTTTCGTTTACAGAAATCAGAACCAAGCTGTGTTCCGACCTCCAAGCCCAGCTTCGTGCACGGATCAAGCCCTTCAAGCACACCGGCGCTCGGAGCCTGTAGCCCGGCTTCCTGGAGTGCATGACCGCGGTGATGGGAGTTGGCGTTAATGAAGTCAAATAAAATGACATTCGCCAGCATTAAAGAAAATATGCGTCTTGGTGTCCCGGTTCACCCCCCCACCTCCGGACAGCTTTCCATCAGGTCCAGGTGGAAAGTCCAGGTGGAAAGCTAAAGAGTATCTCGTAAATTCATAAAAACAGCGCCAATTTTTTTTAAACTTATTTTTTCACGTAATTACGAGATAATTGTCTCGTTAATTCAGAAAAACAGAGCTGAATTTAATTTTTTGTGTGAATGCAACATGCTTCCATACTAAACTGCAATTAACTGGTTTTTTTTTTTTTTTTGTTTTTTTTTTTTTAAACAAAAAAGTTGGGGTTTTTTGCATTTCATTTCCATGAAGTGAGTAATGACTAGCATTTGAGTATGTTAAAATGTGACAAAACAGCAGATTTGCTGCATTAAAAATGTTTTTATTTCATAGTTTTCACACGATATATCAGTAAATCCATGTTTTGTTTTTTTTTTTGCTTCAAAAATTAAACGCATGGGATCAAGCGGACATTTTTGGAACTCCGTGAAAAATAGGTTCATAAGAAAATTTTCAGTTGCTTTTTTTTTTTTTTTTTTTTCATGCCTAAAGAAGAATAAAAACACTCAGGAAATAAATGTTGATTGAGGTTCTCATAATTCATGCATGCACTCAGTACAATAATTATAATAAACATAACATAACATGCTATGCATTTTTAATATAGTGTAAGATTTTGTTGAAAGTTACTGTCCTATAGCTTAGATTAGATTGTCATTGTGTAAAACTTATTACATACATATTTATATTTGAAAGTACTCAGATATTATAACTGCACAAGGCCATTTGACCTTGAAAAAGTAATATATATATATGTATAAATTTGGTGCAGATATATCAATGCATTCTTCAGATAATGCAATGCTCTCTCCCCATACACTCTAGAAGTTATTTTTGTTGTTTTTAACTTCGTCTTTTTACCATTAGTTGTGAGTCTTGGATTCATCTGTACTGTTTCCTTTTATCTGATTTTTTTTTGTTTGTTTGTTTTATTTTGTCTTTGTTTTTGTCTGTCGGGGCCTCTTGCCAGATCATTATTGTAAATGAGAGGCTGTTCTCAATTGATTTTACCTGGTAAAATAAAGTACTGTTTGGGCAGATGGATGGACGAACAGAGGGGTAAAAAGCCACAAAAAGGAAAACAGGTTGTAGAAATTCCATTTATTTTTACCAGAATGAATATAAAGATAGCTTTGCAGCACCTGGAGGGTTCAGATTCAAACTTTTGGAACTATTAGGGTCCAAATACACAAATAAATGAACCAAAGACTAATAAAAGTGGATTTAGCAAAATATGACTCCTTTAAATTAAATGTGAACAACTTTTACTTTAAATAATCTCAGCTACTTTGATATATACAATATTCTGCAATTTTAAGGTTTTAAGTTGAATAAATCAATTATTAGTTGTTTCAAAATATCATACTTTAGTAATTATTCTAAGCTCTTTTTTGTAATTTTACTCATGTATCTATAAGAGTTTTTCCTGCATTCCCCATATTTCTGCATAATATGTTAAGTAAGACATAACCAAAGAAAAATATGCCATGTTTAGGCTTTTTTGGTTCAGTAAGTCCTTTGTTTTATACAATTTGCCTATAGATTTTTTGACATTTTACTGTTAATATCTTCAATGTGGGGTTTACAACATAGTTTGCTATCTATGAAAAAAAAAAAAAAAATAGCTTCATAAACTCTTTGTATTTCCACACCATTTAAATATAGTTTTGCATTTTCAACATTTCTATTACCTGGAAAAAAACAAAACAAAACAAAAAATCCTAAACCTTGTTTTATTTTCATTTAAAGATAACTTATTACAATCAAACCATTTCTTTATCAATACCAATTTGTTTTATGTTTCTTGTAATAACTCAAATATATGTTTTCCAGTACAAAATACATTTGTATCATCAGCAAACATAATACATTTCAGCATGTTTGATAAGGAAACAATGTCATTTATAGAAAGTGTAAATAATTTTGGTCCCAAGACCGAGCCTTGTGGAACGCCGCATATCACATTCTCAAACTGAGATTGGGAGATGATGAGTTCAAGTCTAAAAGGATTTTTTTTTAAAAAGTCAAAATTAATTAGACAGGAGTAGCTGCCCAGTCCCTGAAGTATCATGAGGAATGATCAGGTCCATATTTAATGATTAAAAACCACAAGAACTGATGACATTACAGATTGTATATACTCTACACTACAGAAAAAAAGAGAATTTCAGATGTACAAATCACCAAAGGTAGATGACGTTAGATAACATCTTGTACATTCTGAAAAAAATATTCAAGGTTTTTGGACTAGACATAAGTAAAAAGCTGTTATGATTTTGTTTCTGCTGTATTCTCTCTATTGATGTGAATATTTACTGTTCTTACGTACTCTTACTCTATGGCTAAGTATTTCATAACCTTGGTTTTGAAAAGCGCCTGAACAAAATCTTTGGAGACAGTCATATGTTTCAATTATGGATTGTGATCAGGTTGTAAGTAGGCCTTCAAAATGTAAAAAGATGAAAGTGGGCAGAGGAGACACAAAGAAGAGAGTAAGCAAATTATTCATTCAAACAGGCTGAGCGAAAGATTAGCTGAAAATCATGTAAAATTCTGGCTTTCATATCTTTTTTTTTTTTTTATATATAATAACAACCTGACTATTTTCATGGAATATGTACAAAATAAAAAGAAAAGGTTATGAACTGTTTTGAGAGGAGAACAAAAAGAAGGGGAATTCTGAAGTGTAAATGCAAGATAATTTAAGATGTAATAAAGTTAAAAACAAGATTAGAACAAGTGGTGCCAGGTATAATATGAATGAATGAATGAATGAATAAATGAATGTTTATTTCAGTTAAATACAAAACACATACATATTAAAAAAACAACAACAACAACAACAAAACAAAAACACCTACATATTAAAAAAAAACAAACATAAAATTAATACATTTTGTAACTGAAAAAGGAAGAAGCTGAAGCTGGAGGCTTATTTCTGCTTCTCCTATTCACATCCTTAGTCCAAGTCCACACCTTAAGTTGCAGCAGATAAATACTTAAACATAAATTATACTACATTCAGTGTAATAAGTCATTTATTCAGTGTAATAAGTCATAATAAACCCCGCCCCTTGCATCATTTTGACATCAATCCAGCTAATGTCATTATATATGCATGTGCCGACGTCAGCATATCGATTGTCTCTATATATGTGCCAAATCTGAAGTAAATTGAAACAAAATGGATGTTTTTAATAGACATTTGGAATTTCGCCCATTATAAGTGAATGGGAGAAAAAAAAAAAGATTTAAAAAATTAACTAAAAATTTTAACTTTGACCTACTTTTCCCAAAATGTAACCACATCTATTCTGGGTCACTGGCAATCTATAAATCCAATTTAGTGTGAATTTAACCAATAGTTTTGCTGCTACAGTGTTAACAAACAACACCTTCAGGGGACAGGGTAAAAATGCACAAAGGAAGAGGACAAACATGAATACATTAATGTTGTAGAAGAAAAACAAGCCCAAATTTGAACATTTACAGTCAAAGCTCATGTGCTATATTTTATAAGAGGCTCAAGTCGTGGTCCTGGTACTAGTTGTTGCCACTTTGTTGGGCTGAGAGCCAGAATTTAGAATTAATTTTCCTCGCCTAGACCTGCTTGTGTACACTGCCAAAGTTGCAGGGAGGAAAAAAAAAAAAAAAAAGGCAGAACCTGGCATCAAACATGTCTCTCTGAAAAGTTGCTATGTTTGCCGGGTGCTATAGGGCAGGGTTGCTCAGCCAAGCTACAGATATTACACTCATTTTCAGGGGGCGGGTTGCCATTTACAGTCACGTCCGCCCGCCCGTGGTGAAGACAGCTAAGATAAGGGGAAAATGTTCCAGTGGCAGGGCAAGTGAAGGCAGGGCGTCCCGGCTTTGATTTCAAATGCAGTTGGGTTTGTGATCCTGGTGAAATATTTCCCCCTCTGGCTCCTAATACACACAGAAATGAAGCCACTACTGACAGACTCAAGAGTCAACTCCATTCTATATGTCGAGTAAATGTGCATTTTTGTCCGAAGTAGAGCTGTGGATCCTCCTTTCGTACTATTCCACTGAATGGTGTTGTCCGTGGAGTCTGATGCCCTGCCCAAACTAATACACAATGATATTTTTTTCTGCTTTTCGGGTCTGTTGTCTAAATGGAGTATTGGGTCACTAAAACACACATTTAAAAATAAATGAATAGGATCATGTTCTATCAAGAATCAATAAGAAGTTGGATATGTGAGGTTGTCAGATTCTGTCTTTATGTTAGAGTCATGTTGTGTTGATGCAGGAGCTATATCTCCTGGAGGATAAATCAGCTGATTAAATGAAAGTCCGTATATGACTTCCTATTAGTGCTGAATCGTAACTATATTGATATCTGTAACCATTTCCATGTTATAAACCAAAGACAAATTTTTAATATTTAAAAAAAAACATAATCAAAAATCTAAATTTATCAAAACCATGAACAAACATTGTAGACATTGTCTGAAGGAAGCTACATTTAAAAAAAAAAAAAAAAAAAAAAAAAAGTAAAAATAAAAACTGAAACCCAATCCAGCAGTTTTGGAGAAGATTGCTGAAATTTAGACATTGGTGACATTCAGTTTTAGCCTTCAAGGTCACCCAAGGTCAAAGGTCATGGACCCAAACGAAAGTCCATATATGACTTTCTATCCATGCTCAATAGTAACTATACTAATATTTCTAACCATTTCCATGTTATAAGTCATCAAAATATAGTCCATTATAAGTAGGCATTGTTCCAAGGAAACTATTAAAAAAAAAAAAAAAACATCCAGTAGTTATGGAGAAGATTGTTGAAATGTAGACATTGGTGACCTTGAGTTTGAGCCTTCAAGGTCACCCAAGGTCAAAGGTCATGGACCCAAATTAAAGTCCATATATGACTTCCTATCAGTGCTCAATAATAACTATATCGATATCTCTAATCCTTTCCACGTTGTGAGTCATCAAAATATAGTCCATTATAAGTAAAGGTAATTTTTTAATATTTAAAAAAAATCATCAAAAATTCAAAAATCTAAATTCATCAAAATGGTGAACAAGCTTTGTAGGCATTGTTCCAAGGAAGCTATTAAAAAAGAAATAAATAAATAAACAATTGAAAGCCATTCAGTAGTTTTGGAGAAGATTGCTGAAATGTAGACATTGGTGACCTTGAGTTTGAGCCTTCAAGGTCACCGAAGGTCAAAGGTCATGGACCCAAATGAAAGTCCATATATGACTTCCCATCAGTGCTCAATATTTACTATATTGATATCTCTAACAATTTCCATCTTATGAGTCATCAAAATATGGGTCATTATAAGTAAAGGTAATTTTTAATATTTAAAAAAATGCATCAAAAATTCTAAATTCTAAATTTATCAAAAACATGAGCAAGCTTTATAGTCACTGTTCCAAGGAAGCTATATAAAAAAAAAAAAAAAAAAAAAAAAAAAATTAAACCCATCCAGTAGTTTTGGAGAAGATTGTTAAAATGTAGACATTGGTGACCTTGAGTTTGAGCCTTCAAGGTCACCCAAGGTCAAAGGTCATGGACCCAAATGAAAATCCATATATGACTTTCTATCCATGCTCAATAGTAACTATACTAATATTTCTAACCATTTCCATGTTATAAGTCATCAAAATATAGTCCATTATAAGTAAAGGTAATTTTTTAATATTTAAAAAAAAATCATCAAAAATTCAAAAATCTAAATTCATCAAAACCGTGAACAAGCTTTGTAGGCATTGTTCCAAGGAAGTTATAAAATAAAATTGTAATTAACACAACAAAATTCTGCAACGGCAAGTGGAATCCTACACTATATACCTTAACTCTGTTAAATATACACCGGTGTTTTTTAACCTTGGGGTCGGGACGCCATGTGGGGTCACCTGGAATTCCAATGGGGTCGCCTGAAATTTCTAGTAATTGAAAAAAAAAGAAAAAAAAAAACTTACTAATAAAAAATATATGGTGAGTTGAGAGAAACAATCCCGATACATAACAAACATGACAAACGCTGAAGCTGAAACTGAAGCACTGTGGTTCTGTTTTTCTGTCAAATGTTCATTGTGGTCAGTTTCAGATGCTGCAGCTCTTTCATAATGTATAGTTTGCGTTATTATTTGTTCAGTATTAATTGTCAGCCTTGTAAATACAAGCTGGACTGACCGTACATATAAAACAATAAAATTCTCACTTTGTGCAGTAATCTAAACCTGGCTTTTCTGCCTCCGTCCATGAAAATATGCATTACAATGACAAAATGTCCTCTAAAATTAACGTTTATTTGCAACATAGTATAGCAAACTGTTACATGATGAAAAACAAATTAATTTTAGCAACAACAAAAAAAAAAAAAAAAAAAAGTCTCTGTTTTGAATGTCTGGGGTCACCAGAAATTTTTGATGTTAAAATGGGGTCACGAGCCAAAAAAGGTTGGAAACCACTGGTAGAAAGTCAAACACAGTCCTGTTTTTGTGAACTGTTTAATTAACTAATGTAAATACTCTGAAAGAATGAGGATTTTAAAACATGTTAAGGTGAAACCAAAATGCACTTAGTATAATAATTATAATAGACATAACATAACATGCTATAAGTTAAGTTATGTAAGTTTTATTTATTTTATTTTTATCAATCGCTAGAAATTTCAGGTGACCCCAAGATTGAAAAACACTGCTTTAGTAGATCCGACCCTCAATATTAACCACCTCCAACTTAACTTTTTACAAACTTTTCAAACTGACACTGCTTGCTCTCCTTTTACCTCTCATGATCCCATCACTTCAGAACACTTTCGCACATTAAAATGCCATTTTCAACCTATTTGACATTAATAGTACCAGACAAGAGCGAGTGTGAAAACTGTGAAAGTGAAGCCGGAGCCTAATTAAGAGAAAGTGTCGAGGAGATTTCACCTAAAAACAAGTTATGTGTGATGTGAATGTATCGCAGCTTACAAAGTTATATAAGGGGTTTTCCTCTTTTTCCAACCGTCCAACTTTCATACACTTATACTCAGTGTATGATGTCAAACCATTTTCATTATTTTCATTGTGTATTTTCCGATATTATTATGATCCCATTATTGTCCATCTTCTTCTTCTTGGAGTACTTTCAATTATAAATGGTCAATTTCTCCCATAGTAAATTGCACTAATAGTCATAAAGATGCTTTATGGAGCTGCTTTTTATTTAAATGGCTTTCCCTGATCTGTGATTTTATGTACGCCTGGTTAGAAGAATTACCCAGGCAGGCCTGTGTGTAAATCCGCTTGCTGCTTAGAAAGATGAATGCTAATTTGAGTAAAAGGAAATAGCTGCTTTGTAGCACCGGCTGATTATTTGGACTTCAGATCAGATATCTCAGAAGCTACTGATTAGAATTTGATGAAACCTTTTAATGACGAGGCTCACCTTTGGATTTTCGGGAACTTGCATTGCGTTGATTGGGGGTCGAAGCTTCAAGACGAGATGACGTATAGCTATTGATTTAGCTGGGAGGTGGACTAGACTGCGGTATTTATGTGGAAGATACGGACACTGGTTTCTGCAGACCCAATACAGAACAGTTTCTTTCATTGTCTAGTAGATAGATAGATGGATAGATTATGCTTATCATAGGATGTAATTAAAACCCATGATCAGAAAGTGATATACTGTGTGAAAAATATGAAATAAAAACATTTTTAACCCTTTCATGCATGAATTATGAAAACGTTAGTCAAAATTTTTTTTCTTGAGTGTTTTTATTCGTCCTTAGGCATGAAAAAAACAATGTGATCAATTTTTTTTTTTTCTTTTCATGGAGTTACATAATGTCCATGCATTTAATTTTTGAAGTGAAGGAACGTGTTTACAACCCAATATCAGAAAGTGAGATGAAAACAATTAAATAAAAACATTTTAATGCTGCTAATCTGATGTTTTCTCACATTTTAACATATTCTAATGCTAGTTATTACTCACTTCATGGAGATAATATACAAAAAAAAAAAAAAAAAAACTTTTTGTCTAACAAATAACAATTGATTCACACTAAAACATGTCACTGCAGATCAGGTTTATCAAGAACAGCAAAGTTACAGTAATGGTCTGAATTGTAGTGTTTGGGATGGTGCATAAGTGTCCACTGCATTGGCTGATATGGAACTAAAACAACAAAATCCATGAATATACAAGAGAATAGCTGTAGAATAACTGTCCACTGTAGTGACCACTATGCATGAAAGGGTTAATGCCGCTAATCCCATTTTCTCACATTTTAACATACTCTAATACTAGTTGTTACTCAATTCATGGTGATAATATGCAAAAAAAAAAAAAAAACACAACTTTTTGTTCAAGAAAACTGTTAATTACGGTCTAATAACACATGCAACATGTTGGACTCCGGCAGGGTTGCCCTTTGTCACCGGTTCTGTTCATAATTTTTATGGACAGAATTTCTAGGCGCAGCCAGGGCCCGGAAGGGGTCCGGTTTGGGGACCACAGGATTTCATCTCTGTTTTTTGCAGATGACGTTGTCCTGTTTCTCTTCTTTTAGCGCAAGAAAATAACTGAATTATGAAAATATTTACATTAATAAACTATCCTTTAACAATAAAATGTGAATAACTTAAACAAAAACAAGCAATCTGAAATGTCTAAAGAAAACTAGGTGCAATTTTAATAATACTAGAAGCACTCGGAGAGCGCAGACCTCCGCCAAGGCTGATCAGTGGTCCCCCCCCCCCAATGGGCCCCCCCACGCCAAGGAGGTTATGTTTTTGCCAGGGTTTCAAAAAGTTATGGACAGATTTTGATGAAATTTTCAGGGTTTGTTGGAAATGGGCCCCCCTGTGGGCCCCCCCACCCCTGATCACCACCCAAATTTAATAATTTCTTCCTTATCCCATTTCCAACAAACCCTGAAAATTTCATCAAATCTGTCCATAACTTTTTGACTTATGTTGCACACTAACGGACAGACAAACAAACAGACAAACAAACAAACCCTGGCAAAAACATAACCTCCTTGGCGGAGGTAATAATGTCTGTTACTAAATGTTTTTTTTTTTTACCTTTGTAGAGCTAATCCCTTATACACATGAGGCATAATATTGTTAAAATTGCATTTATTTTCTTGAGAATTTTTAGGTTTTTCAAGTGATTCAAATATTTTTTTTGTTTGGATCAGTTGTGTTAATATTTTTCTAATTTAATGTTATTTTTTTGCATGAAAATTAAGACAAAAAATGTACAGTTGTTATTATTTATAGACTCGTAAGTCCATTTTTGATTTTTTTTTTGTCATAAAACGATTCTTTTGGTCAGTCTTCATTGTGGCCTAATGGCTTTAGAGATATTTAACCAATGAAAAGTGTTGAAAATGGCTTGCGACTGCATCTCTTAACTCTGTTTATTTTGAATATATATCATTTTTGTATCATTTCCTGACAAAATAACCATTTTTGGACATACAAGGTTTCGACAACGACGATATTCAAGTATAATCTGTCAAATTTAATATGTAGTAGATTTAAATATTAATACACAGTTTGGAAAAAAAACGACACAAAACATCTTAATATGTAAATAATGCAAGAATCTTAGTGGAAACAGTTGCTTTAAACGACCCGCTAATGTGATTCTTCTTTAATGTTTATGTCCTATTTTAAAAGCACAAGTGCAGCAACCAGAGAAAACATTATAGCAGTGTTGCTCTTGGGTAAATGGACCATATGGCCGCCTCACACACAAGCTGACACTAGAATTTTGTGAACATGCCGCGTTTCTTTGCTGCGACCGAACCTTTATTTACCTACACTGCAGAAAAAAAAACATGTTTTTATTCGAGGCAGGGGTGGACTAAAGCCAGGTCTGTATTTCTAATTGCCACTATTTGAGAAAATCATTTAAAAATATCCAATTGATCTGCTCCTGTTTGCGCTGTTGAAGTCTCTACATTTGTGTCTCGGTGTCTTATTAACGCATTATCAGGCAAGTGACTATTCTCGGTAATTTACGCATGTATTATCAGACAGTGACAGCAACACTTGAAGAGAGGACAATAAATATTAAAAAAATACAGTATGTAAGGTGAAAAGAACACGTATTTTATAACATTCGAACATCATTTTTAGAACACTACAACAATCTAGACTAGACTAGTCTTAACATATCAATATATATTTGTATGTATATGTATTTTTGTTCACAAATGTTGGCATAACTACATATCCTTGCTTGCATAAATGTACAATGGAACCATTTTTCTAGGCAATGGGTTGAGGCAAAATGTCTGGCAACCCACTAAACTACCACAGCCACACATTCAGACTCGAACCAACGCACTCGCTGCCTCTTTCTGACTTTACAGCAGCAGTTGTTAGAATCGTGTAGTAAGTAGAGTTCGACTAATAATGGGGTTGAAACCACAGAGCGAGTGGAAATGTACATAATACTTAAATAGCACCGTATTTGTTTTCTCCTCAGCCTGCGTTCAGCCCTAGATTTGAACTACACGTGATTATTTCATCAAATATGTGGGCTTCGATGTGCAGCAGTAGTAATTATAATACAGTACAAACACACGCCGGTCATGGTCAATAATTTCTTAACAAACCTTGACAACCAACAAACATGTTGTTTGACTGTTGCATGGTTCAAACACATTCGCATAATGTCGCAAATCTCAAGTCATTAGTGCATTCAAATTCATATGCAAACACACAACTCTCCTTCATGCATTAACCACGTTAAATCTCCATTACTTTTAATTTCCATAAGATCATTGGCGATATGGATTTTGTTTATCGTCATACCTCTAGTATAGTCTCATAAAAAGGAAATTGTTTTTCTCTATACAAACGTGCATAACCGTGTTTTGAAATGCCCACACTTTTTTATAATTAAATTTATCGGTTGAGGAAAGTCACGCATATTCCATTGTTATAGGTTTAGCTTCTACATGATTTTGATAAGATGGCATCATAGTACAGAAACGGCACTGGTCAAAGTTACCAATGACCTTCTCACTGCTTCAGATAAGGGTCTGGTTTCTATACTGGTTTTATTAGACCTTAGTGCGGCTTTCGATACCGTCGACCATCACATCCTTCTGCAATGTTTGGAAAAATCAATTGGTATCAAAGGATCAGCATTAATGTGGATCAAATCCTACCTAGCAGATCGTTCTCACTTTGTTAACATTAATAATGAATCCTCTCAGTGCAGTATAGTTAGTTATGGAGTACCTCAAGGCTCGGTTCTTGGACCAATACTGTTTATCATATACATGCTTCCTTTAGGTAACTTAATAAGAAAACATTCCATCAACTTTCATTGCTACGCTGATGATACCCAATTATATTTATCCATTAAACCTGATGAAGCCAATCAGCTAGCCAAACCACAGGAGTGCATTAAAGATATTAAAGATCGGATGACCAACAACTTTCTGCTGTTAAACTCAAACAAAACTGAAGTCATTGTGTTTGGCACTGCGGAGGCAGTGTTGAGTTTTGAAGAGAATAATTTCCATAAATATCGATACAACTCATAGAATGACTGTATGAGTATGAGTACTGTGTACTTTTGGGGTAATCCTACAACAGATTCCCTTCCAAGCTACAAAAGTGTTTTTTCATCTGAAATAGGCTTTAAGACTAAATTCAATGATGAATAAAATTAATTTTTCCAATAAGTACCTCGTAAATTTGGTATTTTTGGTATTAGTCCTTCATATATTATTAGCAAATATACTATGGACTACTTTTACTGTGTACTTTTGGAGTAATCGTACTCCAGATTCCCTTCCAAGCTTAAAAAGTTTGTTTTTGTTTGAAATAGGCTTTAAGACTAAATTCAATGATGAATAAAATTATGATTTCCAAAAAGCACCTCATGAATTTGGTATTTTTGGTATTAGTACTTCATATACTATTAGCACAAATACTATGAACTACTTTTACTTTTACTTTTGGAGTAATCATACTCAAAAATCCCTTCCAAGCTCCAAAAGTTTTTTTTTTTTTTTTTTTTTTCCGTCTGAAAGAGGCCTTAAGACTAAATTCAATGATGAATAAAATTAATTTTTCCAATAAGTACCTCATAAATTTGGTATATTTGGTATTAGTCCTTCATATACTATTAGCACATATTGTATGAACTACTTTTACTTTGTACTTTTGGAGTAATCATACTCCAGATTCCCTTCCAAGCTACAAAAGTGTGTTTTTTCATCTGAAATAGGCTTTAAGACTAAATTCAATGATGGATAAAATTAATTTTTCCAACAAGTACCTTGTGAATTTGGTATTTTTGGTATTAGTCCTTCATATACTATTAGCACATATACTATGAACTACTTTTACTGTGTACTTTTGGAGTAATCATACTCCAGATTCTCTTCCAAGCTTCAAAACAGTTAGTTTTCATCTGAAATAGGCTTTAAGACTAAATTCAATGATGAACAAAATTATGATTTCCAAAAATTACCTCATGAATTTGGTATTTTTGGTATTAGTACTTCATATACTATTAGCACAAATACTATGAACTACTTTTACTTTGTACTTTTGGAGTAATCATACTCAAAAATCCATTCCATACTCCAAAAGTTTTTGGTTTTTTTTGTCTGAAATAGGCCTTAAGACTAAATTCAATGATGAATAAAATTTATTTTTCCAATAAGTACCTCGTAAATTTGGTATTTTTGGTATTAGTCCTTCATATACAATTAGCACTTATACTATGAACTACTTTTACTGTGTACTTTTGGAGTAATCATACTAAAGATTCCCTTCCAAGCTTCAAAAGTGTTTTGTTTTTTTTTTTTTTCCATCTGAAATAGGCTTTAAGACTAAATTCAATGATGAACAAAATTATGATTTCCAAAAAGTACCTCATGAATTTGATATATTTGGTATTAGTACTTCATATACTATTAGCACAAATACTATGAACTTCTTTTACCGTGTACTTTTGGAGTAATCATACTCCAGATTCCCTTCCAAGCTTAAAAAGTGTTTTTGTCTGAAACAGGCTTTAAGACTAAATTCAATGATGAATAAAATTATTTTTTCCAATAAGTACCTCGTGAATTTGATATTTTTGGTATTAGTATTTTACATATTATTAGCACAAATATAACAAAGTACTTTTATTGTGTACTTTTAGAGTAATCAGTATCCATTCCACACCGCACTTCGGTTTGTTGTACTCAGTGGTTGTAACAGATAAAATGTAACAAACAGATTTAAACTTAAAAGTTTATAAGTTCTGTTATTTTTTGCCAGACTATTTTCTCCAGACTTTTTTTTTTTTTTTTTTGGCGGAAGAGGGAGCAAAATGGCTCTTTTGATAATAAAAGTTGCAGACCCCTGATCTAGATAATGTTAGGTTTGGTACATCACTTTCATCGTTATCAATTTTGTTAACTTCCAACATCTACAAACTTAAACTGACTTCTATTTATACCTTTCTTGTTGACAATTTCCACTCGGCATTTAAAACACACGAAAGCCTCATATTCAAATTGAAGGATATGATGAATCAGGAGTGAGAATGAGCTGGATTATAAAACCTTAGATGTTGCACCCCGGGTCGCTAGTGGGTTGGGGATCCTTGTACATGCACACATTCAGTATAAAGTATATTAATTCATATTTTATGTGACTGGAGGCGATAGAGAGCATATTCACAGCATGGTGACTAATTCCCTGTATTTTCTATGCGATATTCCAGGATGGTATATTCTGGATATATTTGATTCTTGGTCCATTTAAGATGCAAAATATGAATCCTTGAAAACTGCGGGGTGATGTATGATGGCGTATTAGGGTCACATAAGAAAATAAACATAACATACTGCATGCTTTTAATATCCCTCGGCTAAATATAGTGTAAGATTCTGTTGAAAGTTACTGCCCTATAAATTAGATTAGATTGTTTTGTGTAAACCTTATCGTATACGTATTTATATTTGAAAGTACTCAGATATTATAATTACACAAGGCTATTTGACCTTGAAAAAGTAGGTCAAGGTCACTGATTTTCAATAGGCTTCTGCTCCATGCTAAGATGTATCCACGGTATAATTTTGGTGCAGATATGTCAATGTGTTCTTCAGATAATGTGATTATGTTGTTGAATGGACAGAAAAACAGAAGACAAAACGACTAGAATACCCCTTCGGCCGAGGGGTAAAAACACTCATCCCTACGAGAATAAAGTCCTAAAATATCAAAATAAAACCATAATTTTATGAGAATAAAGTCCAATGCAAAAATAGTAAGAATTTTACGAAAATAAAGTCGTAATATTTTGAGAGTAAAGTCATTGTTTAAAAAAAAAACCTCATAATTTAATGAAAATAATGTACTTTTATGATGAAGCAGGTAATGCACCACCCTTTCATTTACATAAACTCCAAATGAAAGTATAACCCCACAAAATGTTTCAAGTTCTCCATTATGCGACAAGTGGGTACGACATTATTCTTATAATATTATGACATTCTCGTCATATTACGACTCTTTTTTTAGGGCTGTCAAAATGAACGCATTAACGCAGATTAATCCACGATCATGATTCATCTGGTTAAAAGTACGACATTATTCTCCTATTATGACATTCTCATCATATTACGACTCTTTTTTGGGGCTGTCAAAATTATCGCATTAACATGGATTAATCCATGGTCATGATTAATCTGATTTAAAGTACGACATTATTCTCATAATATTATGACATTATCGTCATATTACGACTCTTTTTTTAGGGCTGTCAAAATGAACGCATTAACGCGGATTAATCCATGATCATGATTAATTTGATAAAAAGTACAACATTATTCTAATATTATGACATTCTCGTCATATTCCGACTTTTTTTTTAGGGCTGTCAAAATGAACGCATTAATGCGGATTAATCCATGATCATGATTACTGTGATTTAAAGTACGACATTATTCTGATAATATTATGACATTCTCATCATATTACGACTCTTTTTTTAGGGCTGTCAAAATGAACGCATTAACGCAGATTAATCCACGATCATGATTCGTCTGGTTAAAAGTACGACATTATTCTCCTATTATGACATTCTCATCATATTACGACTCTTTTTTGGGGCTGTCAAAATTATCGCATTAACATGGATTAATCCATGATCATGATTAATCTGACTTAAAGTACGACATTATTCTCATAATATTATGACATTATCATCATATTACGACTCTTTTTTTAGGGCTGTCAAAATGAACGCATTAACGCGGATTAATCCATGATCATGATTAATTTGATAAAAAGTACAACATTATTCTCATATTATGACATTCTCATCATATTACGACTTTTTTTTTAGGGCTGTCAAAATGAACGGATTAACGCGGATTAATCCATGATCATGATTACTGTGATTTAAAGTACGACATTATTCTGATAATATTATGACATTCTCATCATATTACGACTCTTTTTTTAGGGCTGTCAAAATTATCGCATTAACGTGGATTAATCCATGATCATGATTAATCTGATTAAAAGTACGACATTATTCTCATTTTATGACATTCTCGTCATATTACGACTCTTTTTTTGGGGCTGTCAAAATTATCGCATTAACATGGCTTAATCCATGATCATGATTAATCTGATTTAAAGTACAACATTATTCTCATAATATTATGACATTCTCGTCATATTACGACTCTTTTTTTAGGGCTGTCAAAATGAACGCATTAACACGGATTAATCCATGATCATGATTAATTTGATAAAAAGTACAACATTATTCTCATATTATGACATTCTCGTCATATTATGACTCTTTTTTTGGGGCTGTCAAAATTATCGCATTAACGCGGATTAATCCATGATCATGATTAATCTGATTAAAAGTATGACATTATTCTCATATTATGACATTCTCATCATATTACAACTCTTTTTTGGGGGCTGTCAAAATGATCACATTAACAGATTAATTTATGATCATGATTAATCTGATTAAAAGTTTTAACACAATTAACCTATCTGCAGTGCAGAATGACCCTGAATGTCTCTGGCAACAAATTTCGGGCAGTTTGTCTAAGTAGAGTTAGCATCGCACATGCGCAAATGGGTAGAAATGAAACAGCATGTTGGCCCTGTGGATGGAAATATGAGTACAAAAAAAAACAAAAAAAACAAAAACAAGACAGAATAAGATGGAACCAACATAAAATATGATGCACATACTGCAGTGAGGAGTTTACTTTTCACTGAAGCGATTCCAGCTTAAAATACCACATTAATGCGAAGTATACGTTAGTCGGGGATTCTGCCCAGCTTGTGCATATATGCTCCCTTCTTCCTTGAGTTTGTTTGTTCATGTAAAATGAAACGAGTTTAAATAGATTAAAAATTAGTGATATTTCATCATCATTAATCGAAATTAATCCACAGCAACCCTGTGATTTAATCTGATTAAAAATGTACTTTTTGTATTCAACTTTATTCTTATAAAATTATGGGTTTTAATCACGATATTCTACTACTTCATTCTTGTAATTTTTTTTTTTTTTTCTCACGTGGCTCTAATACACCGTCGTAGTGAAAAGTGGTTTGAAAAGTGGTCTTCTCTTTTGTATTTTGCCCAATCGGAATAAATTAGAAATCCATGTATGATCTGTGATTGTATTCAATTTGCATCAAACGTAAACCACTGTTACTGCGCTGAATTCTGCAAAGATAAGAAAGGAAATCTGGGAAACATATATTGTATGAGCATAAATTACAATGCATTACAGAGCCTTGAGGAGACTGCTACAAATAGCACAGAACATCCACTTTCCGTCGAACCACAAAGATACATAATGTGAACGCATTTGTTTTGACAAGCACATATAATGCATCTTCAGTTTTTTTGTTTTTTTTTTAAATCTTTTTTTATTTTTTTTTAGCTGTGTTATGGGAGCGATACAAAACTGCACACACCTGAAGGTGTTACTATGAGAGTTTCAGATGAGGGATACATATTAATGCCAAATGTACTGAGAAAAATGGGCGAATATCTAAAATATGCTGATCTCAAGTTCTAGGCTTCAGCTGTGGGAAGGGCCTCATGCATAATTCAAAGGACTGCTGCTACACTGACAATGAACGTTTATGTAAACCCAAAGTGAGATAATATGGCAAAAAACCAAATGCTAATTCACCTCACTAACAATATGAAGATGATCATTTGCATACTGAACCACTGTATCAAAGGTTAGAGTGGGGAAGAAGTGGAATTAAATGGAAATGCTCTCTCAGGGAGATAAACTTTGTGGAGAGACCAGAGCTGTGTGTCATTCCCCCTGTGAGGAAAGGTCACTAAAGAAAGACTTTCTGAATGGACATAATTAAAGGATTTTTGAGAATCATTGATTTAGTTTTCATGCCTTTTCGTGTAATTATTTTTAACAAGCTGCTGATGACCACTTTTATATGTTAAAATGAAATTTGTTCCAACATTTCTCTGCTGTTGAAGAGGATTCGCTCTCTATTAGTGTCCGGCTATAATGGAGTTGACACTTAGGACGGTTACACTTGTTCACCGGGTAAATATGAGGATGTTGTCAGGTCCAATTGTACCAAATTTGCTTGTAATGTAATGTGTACAGATACAAAGAGGAGTCTTACTTATGGGTTGTTGGCCTGTTGTGAGGGTCACTGTGTCAGATCAGGTAATTACAGACGTAGAGTTTTACCGTGTTGTGGTTGAGAAACATGACAGACTACACGCTACTCCCTTACCGCTCGTTGCTTGCAGTCGTAACAGGTGTAGAGCTGAAGAAAAAGGATGAAAAAGAGTTGTAGAAATAGGACAGACGCTCAAAACACAACACAACATAACGTAATAACGGCCGATAACGTAATAAAATTGCATTTTTTAAATATCTGGCCAAAAACGTACAGTAATAAATGTCCTGAACCGATAACGTAATAACTTTTGGTCAATAATGTTATAACTTATTGGCT
Organism: Sphaeramia orbicularis; assembly: GCF_902148855.1. Classification (NCBI taxonomy): domain Eukaryota; kingdom Metazoa; phylum Chordata; class Actinopteri; order Kurtiformes; family Apogonidae; genus Sphaeramia; species Sphaeramia orbicularis. Next base: position 23,365,612 of record NC_043958.1, on the reverse strand, counting down.
GGTTATTACGTTATTGGCCTGGTAAAAAAAAAAAAATATTTGCAAATGTATTAACTGAGCCAATAATGTAATAAGTTATAACATTACAGGCCAAAAGCTGTTATGTTACTGGTTCAGGACTTTTATTACATTTTAAAAATGGCGAATTTATTACGTTATCGGCTGTTATTACGTTATCGGTTGTTATTACATTATTGGCTTCTACTATATTTCCAGGAGAAATTGAGAAGCAGACACCAAAAAGGTGCATTATATACATTATATAGCCTAAATGTCGTCTAAAATTGACATTTATTTGTAACATAGTATAGCAAACGATAACATGATAAAAAACAAAGTTAATTTTAGCCAAAAAAAAAAAAAAAGTCTCCATTTTCAATGTCTGGGGTTGCCAGAAATTTGTGATGTTAAAATGGAGTCATGAGCCAAAAAAGGTTGGGAACCACTGATTTACATCTACAAAATTTCAATAAAATCTTTCTGAATCAGTGTATAGTTTTATAAAATCCAACATGCTTGACGCTCAAAACACAACACAACATAACGTAATAACGGCCGATAACGTAATGAATTTGCCTTTTTTAAAATGTAATAAGCCAATAACGTAATATCTGGCCAACAATGTAATAAAAGTTCTGAACTGATAACGTAATAACTTTTGGTCAATAACATTATAACTTATTGGCTGGTTATTATGTTATTGGCCTGGTAAAAAAAAAAAAAAAAATTGCAAATGTAAAAACTGAGCCAATAATGCAATAAGTTATAACATTATTGGCCAAAAGCTATTATGTCATCGGTTCAGGACTTTTATTACATCATTGGCCCATTACATTTTAAAAATGGCAAATTTATTACGTTATCGGCCATTATTACGTTATCGGTTGTAAATTACATTATTGTCTTCTACAAAAGAAATTGAGAAGCAGACACCAAAAAGGTGCATTGTATACATTATATAGCCTAAATGTCGTCTAAAATTGACGTTTATTTGCAACATAGTATAGCAAACGATTACATGATAAAAAACAAATTAATTTTAGCAAAAAACAAACCAAAAAAAAGTCTCCATTTTCAATGTCTGGGGTCACCAGAAATTTGTGATGTTAAAATGGAGTCATGAGCCAAAAAAGGTTGGGAACCACTGATTTACAGCTTCAAAATTTCAATAAAATCTTTCTGAATCAGTGTATAGTTTTATAAAATCCAACATGCTTGACGCTCAAAACACAACACAACATAACGTAATAACAGCCGATAACGTAATAAATTTGCCTTTTTTAAAATGTAATAAGCCAATAACGTAATATCTGGCCAACAACGTACAGTAATAAAAGTCCTGAATCGATAACGTAATAAGTTTTGGTCAATAACGTTATAACTTATTGGCTGGTTATTATGTTATTGGCCGGGTAAAAAAAATATAAAAAATTTGCAAATGTAATAACTGAGCCGATAATGTAATAAGTTATAACATTATTGGCCAAAAGCTATTACATTATTGATTCAGGACTTTTATTACGTTATTGGCCTATTACATTTTAAAAATGGCAAATTTATTATGTTATCGGCCGTTATTACGTTATCGGTTGTAAATTACATTATTGTCTTCTACAATATCTCCAAAAGAAATTGAGAAGCAGACACCAAAAAGGTGCATTGTATACATTATATAGCCTAAATGTCATCTAAAATTGACGTTTATTTGCAACATAGTATAGCAAACGATTACATGATAAAAAAATAATAATAATTTTTGCAAAAAAAAAAAGAAGTCTCCATTTTCAATGTCTGGGGTTGCCAGAAATTTGCGATGTTAAAATAGAGTCATGAGCCAAAACAGGTTGGGAACCACTGATTTACATCTACAAAATTTCAATAAAATCTTTCTGAATCAGTGTATAGTTTTATAAAATCCAACATGCTTGATGCTCAAAACACAACACAACGTAATAATGGCCGATAACGTAATAAATTTGCCTTTTTTAAAATGTAATAAGCCAATAACATAATATCTGGCCAACAATGTACAGTAATAAAAGTCCTGAACCGATAACGTAATAACTTTTGGTCAATAATTTTATAACTTATTGGCTGGTTATTATGTTATCGGCCTGGAAAAAAAAAACAAAAAAACCCAAAATATTTGCAAATGTAATAACTGAGCCAAAAATGTAATAAGTTCTAACATTATTGGCCAAAAGCTGTTATGTTATCGGTTCAGGACTTTTATTACGTCATTGGCCCATTACATTTTAAAAATGGCAAATTTATTACGTTATCGGCCGTTATTACGTTATCGGTTGTAAATTACATTATTGTCTTCTACAAAAGAAATTGAGAAGCAGACACCAAAAAGGTGCATTGTATACATTATATAGCCTAAATGTCATCTAAAATTGACGTTTATTTGCAACATAGTATAGCAAACGATTACATGATAAAAAAATAATAATAATTTTTGCAAAAAAAAAAGAAGTCTCCATTTTCAATGTCTGGGGTTGCCAGAAATTTGCGATGTTAAAATAGAGTCATGAGCCAAAACAGGTTGGGAACCACTGATTTACATCTACAAAATTTCAATAAAATCTTTCTGAATCAGTGTATAGTTTTATAAAATCCAACATGCTTGATGCTCAAAACACAACACAACGTAATAATGGCCGATAACGTAATAAATTTGCCTTTTTTAAAATGTAATAAGCCAATAACATAATATCTGGCCAACAATGTACAGTAATAAAAGTCCTGAACCGATAACGTAATAACTTTTGGTCAATAATTTTATAACTTATTGGCTGGTTATTATGTTATCGGCCTGGAAAAAAAAAAACAAAAAAAACCAAAATATTTGCAAATGTAATAACTGAGCCAAAAATGTAATAAGTTCTAACATTATTGGCCAAAAGCTGTTATGTTATCGGTTCAGGACTTTTATTACGTTATTGGCCTATTACATTTTAAAAATGGCAAATTTATTACGTTATCGGCCGTTATTACGTTATCGGTTGTAAATTACATTATTGTCTTCTACAATATCTCCAAGAGAAATTGAGAAGCAGACACCAAAAAGGTGCATTGTATACATTATATAGCCTAAATGTCATCTAAAATTGACGTTTATTTGCAACATAGTATAGCAAACGATTACATGATAAAAACAAATTAATTTTAGCAAAAAAAAAAAAAAAAAGTTTCCATTTTCAATGTCTGGAGTCGCCAGAAATTTGCGATGTTAAAATAGGGTCATGAGCCAAAAAAGGTTGGGAACCACTGATTTACATCTACAAAATTTCAATAAAATCTTTCTGAATCAATGTATAGTTTTATAAAATCCAACATGCTTCTTGACCTGAATGAGGCACAGGATTGGACCCATATTTAATGTTTGCGTAAATTACCAAAAATAGTCACTTGTCCGATAAAGGGTTAAGATAAGATACTACCTGACCTGACACGCTACATCTGTCACATCAGGTGGTATTCGTGCTGGTATCATGTTGCCTGAACTTGGCATTAGAACTAAGCAGAAGATCAGAATATCTGAACCTCGAATTCATAAACACACATTAGTCGCTTTTAAATTGACCCTCAAATTGCGCAAATATAACTTGCGCATAAAAATTTACCTAATGGAAAAATGACAATTTCGCCCAAAGTCTTATTTTTTGATTAAAAGTTTTAGCGCTGGCAAGAGGTGGTTTTTCGGGTGTAGCACAAATAGTATATCATGCAAAACTGCAATGGAAAGAAATTTTTTCGCAACGAGAGTCAGACGAATTAAAAAATCAGATGCTGACGTACATTACAATAGAAGAAGAATACAAGAAGAAGAAACATGTCGCGGTATGTGTGGACACATCAGGACACCCAATCATTTTTTAATTTAGTACAAGATAGAGGGGTAATATGTAATAATAATGAATATATCTGTAAATCAACACCATATTTACGTTCGTCGCCATGTTTATGGAATGACTTCTCGTGTCATCTCGCGATAATAAATAAACAAATCATCGCATTTCTAATTTAATGCACAAACCAACATTACGCGCTTCTGTTTTTTCGACATATAGTAAAAATCGGTAAAGTTTTGCGCAGATGTCCGATGAAAATGCGACTTACGAGGTTGCACTGCAGATACTCCATGTTTGTAGTGTGTGTATCAGCCTCGAACTGCATTTTATTCCCACCCCCAGTGAACAGACAGCAAGTCGACCATGCTGAATTTAACAAAAGTGCTTCACGTTAGAATCACTTACCGCGGCTTTAAAGCGAATCAAAGCATAAAAACGGAAAGGTCCTCTCCATATCTACGCTTACAGTTCCTGCGTACTTCAGTGCATGCAAATGGACCACCTGACAAATGAAGCATGATGCACTCTTACCCTAACATGCCTCAAAGAGTGGTCTTCATAGGTTAAGTGTATATCACCATTCATCACAGACTACTCTGCAATATCACTCGTGCTGTCACGGCGCAAGTGTACATCAAAGCAAATGTCATGACATGTTCTTTTTTTTTTTTCTTGTGTGTTTCTTGTAATTTATGTGGAAACAAAATAAATAGCTCCTCAAAATAGCACTCGAGTGACAGCGTGACCTCCATCAACTTGTAAAATCCGTCTGAACAGGCATTTGGGCCATGCTGGCAATTTCCAGGACTGTATCACATGAGAAGGCACCTGACTGGATGAAAAACCAAAAAAAACCAAAAAAAAAAACAAAAAAAACACAAGTGAGGTAATGGAAGTACAACGGTGTATTAGGGCTGCATAAGAAAATAAAAACGCTTATTACTATGAGAAGAAAGTTGTTATATTTCGAGAATAAAGTTATTGTTTAACGAGAATAAAATCATAGTTTTAAAAAACTCATTATTTAATGAGAAAAAAGTCATTATATTTTGAGAATAAAGTCATTATTTAAGGAGAATAAAGTCATAATATAATGAGAATAAAGTCGTACTCACTCATCGAATAATGTAGAATTTGGAACATTTCGTGCAGTTTTACTTTCATTTGGGGTTTACACACAAAGGCCAAATACTGAGTTAATCCCCCATCAACACACTGCTGCTTCTCTTGTTGCCTTCTATGAAAAACCGGAAACCTTGTTGAATTTTCAAAATATTACGACTTTAATCTCATAAAAGTACGACTTTATTCTCATTAAATAATGATTTTTTTAAAATTACAACTTTATTCTCATTAAATGAGCTATTTCAAAGGATAACTTTAGTCTCATTAAATAATGACTTTATTCTCGAAATATAACGACATTGTTCTTGTTAAATGAGTTTAAAAATTACAACTTTATTCTCATTAATAATGACTTTATTCTAGAAATATAATGAATTTATTCTCATTAAATAATGAGTTTTTTAAAACTACTTTATTCTTATTAAATAATGACTTTATTCTCGAAATATAATGACTTTATTCTCGTTAAATAATGAGTTTTTCAAAACTATGACTATTCTAAATAATGACTTTATTTAAGAAATATTCCAACTTTATTCTCATTAAATAATGACTTTATTCTCATTAAATAATGAGTTTTTTAAAACTACGACTTTATTCTCATTAAATAACGACTTTATTCTAGAAATATAATGAATTTATTCTCGTTAAATAATGACTTTATTCTAAAAATATTCCGACTTTATTCTCATTAAATAATGACTTTATTCTCGAAATATAACGACTTTATTCTCGTTAAATAATGATTTTTTTTTTTTTTTTACACTACGACTTTATTCTCATTAAATAATGACTTTATTCTCAAAATATAATAAATTTATTCTCGTTAAACAATGAGGTTTTTTTTAACTACAACTTTATTCTCATTAAATAATGACTTTATTCTAGAAATATAACGACTTTGTTCTTGTTAAATGAGTTTAAAAATTACAGCTTTATTCTCATTAATAATGACTTTATTCTAGAAATATAATGAATTTATTCTCGTTAAATAATGAGGTTTTTTTTAACTACAACTTTATTCTCATTAAATAATGACTTTATTCTAGAAATATTACAACTTTATTCTCATTAAATGAGTTTTTTAAAACTACTACTTTAGTATCATTAAATAATGACTTTATTCTCGAAATATAACAACTTTATTCTAGTTAAATAATGAGTTCTTTAAAACTACGACTTTATTCTCTTTAAATAATGACTTTACTCTAGAAATATTAAGACTTTATTCTTGTTAAATGAGTTTTTTAAAACTACAACTTTATTCTCATGAAATAATGACTTTATTCTCGAAATATAACAACTTTATTCTCGTTAAATAATGGCTGTACTCTAGAAATATTACGACTTTATTCACGTTAAATAATGAGTTTTTTTAAAACTACAACTTTATTCTCATAAAATAATGCCTTTATTCTCATCATTATTAAACAATGAGTTTTTTTTTTTTTTAAACTACGACTTTATTCTCATAATTATTAAACAATGAGTTTTTTTTTTTTTTTAAACTACGACTTTATTCTCATGAAATAATGACTTTATTCTCAAAATACAATGACTTTGTTGTCATTAAATAATGAGTTTTTTAAAACTACAACTTTATTCCTATTAAATAACGCCTTTATTCTCATCATTACTACGACTTTATTCTTGAAATATAATGATTTTATTTTCGTAGTGACAAGCATTTTTATTTTTTTCTTATGTGGCCCTAATACGCCGCTGTATGGAAGAGCAGGACAGGGAAATGAAACCCCTGCTTTTGTTGTTTTTATAATTGAACATGCAAACTCTATGGACTTTATGTAAAAAAAAATGAATGTCCCACCTGTGCTTCTTTGCTAACACAGCTCTACTAATACATAGCACGACATATTTCATAAACCTAGCGTCGTGTTTAATGCTGATTGAAATGAATATGCAAATGTGTTTTCCATATTGCCGCTCACGTAGTCACACAAACACACACAAGCATCCATAAAATAAGCCTCATTTACCTCTCTTAACTTAATAGAGCCGTTCGTTCTGTACGTCAACTCCACTTTCCAGCTGTGAGATGACTTCCTGTGCGAAACTACATTCACGTGCGCTCGTGTCAGTTAATCCTTCTCTTTAGCCATGTAAGAGCAACGCTATTCGACAAGACGTACTTAATAAATCATCTCGCCCCTTCTCATCTCGCCCACAGATTCAAGGATCTCCAATCGATTCTACACCCTCTGTAGGAGCTTTTGAAAAGTGTGCGGTGTGAGGAAAAAAAAAAAGCCTCGGGGGTGAAAGTGCAAAGCCTCATGAGGAACTGTGAGGAAGAAAGTGGTGAAGCCTATAGCGTGAGGATGAGATGCGTTTGATAGCGAATGAGCTCTAGCTGATCTGGAGACATATGCGAGAAAAGTGCACGCACCGTCAATTACGAAATTCCACCGCAGGCGACTAAAAGGCCTTAAGGGTTCCTTGGCACAGAAATATCTGCACATAATCAGCCAGGATGTAGAGAAATCACCTAACGATGCAGATGCAGATTAGTAGAAGCCATGCAGTGTTGGGAGTAACGCATTACAAAACTAATGCATTACACTGCAAAAAATCAAAATCTTACCAAGTGTATTTTTTCTCATTTCTAGTCAAAATATCTCATCGCACTTAAAATAAGACATAACCACCTAAATAATAACTTTTCAATGAGATATAAGAACTTATTTTTAGACAATAGATCTTGAAAATCTTATATCAAGAAATCGTACCAAGATAATTTTCACTTGTTCCATTGGCAGATTTTTACCTCCGCCAAGGAGGTTATGTTTTTGCCAGGGTTTGTTTGTCTGTTTGTTTGTTTGTTTGTCTGTCCGTTAGTGTGCAACATAACTCAAAAAGTTATGGACAGATTTGGATGAAATTTTCAGGGTTTGTTGGAAATGGGATAAGGAAGAAATGATAAAATTTTGGTGGTGATCGGGGGTGGGGTGGGGCCCACGGGGGGGCCACTGATCAGCCTTGGCGGAGGTCTGCGCTCTCCGAGTGCTTCTAGTTTTATTTATTTATTTTTTGAATTAACCCTGTCAAGGATGAATTATGAGAACTTTAGTCAAGATATTTTTCCTGAGTGTTTTTATTCCTCTTTAGGCATGAAAAAAAAAAAAAAAACAATACGATCCAGTATTTTTAATTTTTATTTTTTTTAAGGAGTTACAAAAATGTCCACTCAGCTGGACACTATGCTTTTAATTTTTTTAAGCAACGAAACATGTATTTAAAACTTAATATCAGAAAGTGATATGGAAAACTATGCAATAAAAACATTTTTATGCTGCTTATCAGATAATTTCCCACATTTTAAGATACTCTGATACACAGGTGTCAAACATAAGGCCTGGGGGCCAAATCCGGCCCGCCAAAGGGTCCGGCCCGTAGGATGAATTACACAATCAGTGGTGTAAAAATCATTTTAATTCAGGTTCCACATACAGAACACTTAATCTCAATTGGGTCAGACCAGTAAAATATTATCATAATAACCTATAACTAATAAAAACTGAAGTTTATCTTTGTTTTAGTGCAAAAAAAAAAAAGTAAAATTACATGAAAATGTTCATATTAACAAGCTATCTTAAAAAATGTGCATAACCTGAAATGTCTTAAGAGAAGTACATGCAATTTTACCAGTATTCTGCATGTTATTAAATGTTTTGTGTATTTGTAATTGTAATGTAAGTTGTAATGTACGTGTGTAAATGATAAACTGATAAACTGAGGCAGAATATTGGTAAAATTGCACTTGTTTTTCTTAAGACATTTCAGGTTGTGGATGTTATTCAGATTTTTTAAGCAAACGTTGTAGATGTAAACTTTATCATAATGCAATTTTACTTTTTCCACTGTTGTTATTTCACTGGTCCGGCCCACTGGAGATCAAATTAGGCTGAATGTGGCCCCTGAAGTAAAATGAGTTTGACACCTGTGCTCTAATAGCTATTATTCACTTCACAGAGATAATATGCAAAAAAAAAACAAAAAAAAACAAAAAAAAACAAAAAAAAAGCAAATGTTTTGTTTGTTGATTTACACTAAAACATGTTAGTGCAGATCAGGTTTATCAAGAACGGCAAAGTTACAGCAACAGTATGAATTGCAGTGTTTGGGATGATGCATAAGTGTCCATTGTGTTGGCTGATATGCAACTTGAACAAAAAAACCCATGAATATACAAGAGAACAGTTGTCCACTGGAGTGACCACTATGCATGAAAGGGTTAAGCAAAAAAAAAAAAAAAAAAAAAAAAAAAAAAATCCTGAATGAAGCAAAAAAAAAAAAAAAAAAAATCTGCCAATGAGCTGATTTTACAATAAGAAGAAGTGAAGCCAGAAAAATAACCAAGTTCAGTAAGTCATTGCTTTTTAAATATTCATAATAAATGGGATGAAATTTGAAGGATGTCTTCTAAGGTGCAAGATTACTATGACTTCTGTAAAATATGATATTTGCCAAATTATATTGTTAAGAACGCAAAAAAAAAAAAAAAAATCAGATCGCATATTTTGGTATTCATTTCTCATATGTGGTCTGACTGTGGTGGCTAAACATTTTCCTAAAAAATAAAATATAAAACCTGAATATTTTCTGCATCTATCATGACTACTTCAAAAAATAACGACTTAATTAACTTTGTATCTTTTTCTGAATCAGTCATTTTCACAACAAAATTGAAAATTCAATTTTTTTTTTAAGATAAAATTGAAATTTTTAGTGTTTCTAAATATATGCATCACATAAGAGAGCATTTTTTAATAGAACAATTTGCTACAGACACCATGCTTTTAATTTTTTAAGCAACGAAACATGTATTTAAAACTTAATATCAGAAAGTGATATGGAAAACTATGCAATAAAAACATTTTTATGCTGCTTATCAGATAATTTCCCACATTTTAAGATACTCTAATAGCTATTTTTCACTTCATGGAGATAATATGCAAAAAAAACAAAACAAAACAAAAAAAACTGTTTTGTTTGTTGATTTACACTAAAACATGTTACTGCAGATCAGGTTTATCAAGATATTTTTAATATGCAGATTTTAGGGGGATTTAATGAATTTTATTTTCTAAAACCAGGCTCAGACTTACGTTATCAGTGTTTTTTTCAGGTCATCCTATCACAGTATATGTTTTATGTCATTGCAGTTGTTATTATGATATATATCCAAAGAACCACACTTAAAAAAAATGCACAGGGATATACAAATGCATTACACTGCAAAAAATCTAAATCTTACCAAGTGCATTTTTCTCATTTCTAGTCAAAATATCTCATCACACTTAAAATAAGACATAATCACCTCAATAATAACTTTTCAATGAGATATAAGAACCTATTTTTAGACAATAGATCTTGAAAATCTTATACCAAGAAATCTTACCAAGATAATTTTCACTTGTTCCATTGGCAGATTTTTTTTTTTTTTAATTAAGCAAAATAAATAAATAAAATCCTGAATTAAGCAAAAAAAAAAATCTGCTAATGAGCTGATTTTACAATAAGAACGAGTGAAGCCAGCAAAATAACCAAGTTCAGTAATTCATAATAAATGGGATGAAATTTGAAGGATGTCTTCTAAAGGTGCAAGATTACTATGACTTCTGTAAAATATAATATTTGCCAAATTATATTGTTGAGAACGCAAAAAAAAAAAAAAAAAAAAAAAATCAGATCGCATATTTTGGTATTCATTTCTCATATGTGGTCTGACTGTGGTGGCTAAACATTTTCCTAAAAAATAAAATATAAAACCTGAATATTTTCTGCATCTATCATGACTACTTCAAAAAATAACGACTTAATTAACTTTGTATCTTTTTCTGAATCAGTCATTTTCACAACAAAATTGAAAATTCATCTTTTTTTTTTCAGATAAAATTGAAATTTTTAGTGTTTCTAAATATATGCATCACATAAGAGAGCATTTTTTTAATATAACAGTTTGTTACTATTTTTAATATGCAGATTTTAGGGGATTTAATGAATTTTATTTTCTAAAACGAGGCTCAGACTTACGTTATCAGTGTTTTTTTCAGGTCATCCTATCACAGTATATGTTTTATGTCATTGCAGTTATTATTATGATATATATCCAAAGAACCACACTTTAAAAAATGCACAGGAAATGCAACTAAGGTATATGTGTTTGTAGGAAGTAGGACATCTCCAGGAAACAAATGTTAAGAACCACCAGACTAGGATAAATAAGACAAAATAAGGCTGAGTCATAAGTATAATTGCAAAACAGGTCATTTCTTGTATAACCCATATGTGAGTCACACTCATTACAGTCTAATTTTCAAAAGAAGAACCCTAAATAAGGACATTACACACATAAACACAAGACATTAAAAAGTGTTAATGTAATACATAGTCTTATATATAATTCATATAATCATAGAAATGTCATGTAAATAATCAACTGCAAATATTCTTTGACCACAGTCGTAATCAGTCATTTACAAGAATCATTACATTTTCATAAAGACGCATCTTTTCTATTTGTGAATATGTGTGTTTGACCGAAAAAGCTACTTTAGGTAAATAAACCTGTTCGTTTTTGCAATGACGCCTTATTC